>NC_135755.1:23882500-24017500 GCF_041903045.1 Epinephelus lanceolatus | reverse complement strand
GCATGTAGATTTATAGGCCAAAAAGAAAGTGTTGGTTCTGTGACAATGAACAATAGAGAAACTTGATGAAATTACTGTTATGTGAACTATTGCCCTCGACTGCTGGCTATGAGAAAGCATTGTGGGAGTGATAGCTTGTTGTGTCTAGCGGCACAATGTACTGTAGATCACAAATGTCGGATTATCTGACGTTCACTAAAGCAGTTATTCGGAAAATATTCTTATATATCAGGAGTATGGATTCTAGGTTGGAAGGCTGTTGTGGTTGTGAAGAAAATATCTGACACTGAGAAACCTCTGCTCTCATTAATGAAATGATTCCAGTCCTTTAGGTGAGGCATGCTGACATTAACCTACAACGCATGACTGTAAGGGGCTGCTGCTTCTTCTTTTTTTTTTTCTTTTAAATCCCTCGCCCGTATTCGAGTTCTTTGAATATAATTGGATGACACAAGTTATTAGATTTACAATTCTGCTCTGCATCTAACCTTGTGCTTTCATATTCTTGGCACCAGCTTAGCAGTAATACAGCAGCACTTGTTGACAAATGAGGGCAAGGGTAGGATTTATCAAGAGCCTGCCTTGCTAGCCTATCATGGCTGAACTTTGTCGCCCAACAGGACGCGGTAGTCTATAAACCAACTGTCCTTCAACAAGAAGGATCCAAGACAGAGAAAATCGGAGTGCTGAGCTGAGACGCAGCATACCACATGCTGCAAGTTTGCCTATTAATACTGTTGACAGTGGGAAGGCCGTTAAACTTGCTTGGCAAATGCTTTCTTTGCTATAGGAAAATGACAACACATTACTATCATGTGAGTCAACAGTGTTTGATATACCGCCCCGGGCATGTTTACATCCATGCGTGTGAGGGTCAGGCAAAGTGTAGCACTGATTGACATTTACTATGTAAATGCGATGCAAATTAAGCTAAGGATTCTAAAGGTTATACAGTATCAATATGCATTTGCTTTGATAAATTATGTAAGCAAATCTTTTGATGTATGTGTTTCACTGTGAGACTGCCCACGCAGTAGATCTGTCTCTCCAGTTATTTTTTCTTTTCTTTTCTTTTTTTGTATCTTAATGCTGAACAATGGCAGTAATAATTTAAATGCCATATTCTATAATGAGTTTCGTTAGGGCTAGTATCGATTAGCAGCTGTCACCATGCATATTTCAGTGTTATGCTGTTTATCATCATGCAAAGTCTCAGATTTGACCTGAAATGTCTTGGCAACTACTGTATAACTTGGCGTTAAATTTTGTACAGACATGCGTAATCCTAACTTAAAGGGACAGTTCATCTCCAAAATGAAAAAATCATATTTTTCCTCTTACCTGTCAGTCAAGATCGTTTCAGTTTGAGTTGCAGAGTGTTGGAGATATCGGCTGTAGAGATGTCAAGCTTCTCTCTAATATAATGGAACTAGATAGCACTCAGCGTGTGGTGCTCAAAGCCCCCCAGAAAATACATTTAAAAAACTCAACAGCAGTGTCTCTTTCTTGAAATCATGACCTGGTTCATCAAGATAATCTACAGACCTTGTTGTGAGCAGTTTCATGTACAAACTTGGTACTACACCCTCTCACTGTTTCACGGCGCAGAAGGAAGAGTGCATCTATTGCTAGTTCAACTAGCACCACTGAGCTAACTAACATTAAAGCTCAGCATCTTGCGCTGTCACAAACACGAGCCTCGGGTCCATGAGTTGATGCACACTTCCTTATGCACAGTGATGCGGTTGGCAGGTTTAATTTGGTTAGAAAGACAATAGTTCACATGTACGTTTTTTTGACTTTGAGCACTACAAGCCGAGTGCTATCTCGTTCCATTATATTTGAGAGAAGGCAGACATCGCTATGGTCAATATCTTCAACACTCTGCAACTTACACCAAAACAATCTAGACTGATAAATAGCGCTACAAGTAAAAAGGAGACAAGTATTTTTTGTTTGGGCGTGAATTGTTCCTTTAACTTTGTCAATACTTTGACTTTTCTTCAGGCACCACTAGCAGGTCAAAGCATTTAATTACCTTGTGAAATATCTTAACATCTACCATACCTGTGAAACTTATGACACCTCTGTGAGCCTCAAGCTTTACTTTGTGTTAGGCGCAAGTTAGCAAGTGGTTGCTAAACCACATGTTAGCATGTCAGCTTCTTCACATGCTCACATTAGCATTTAGCTTATAGCACTGCTGTAAGTACAGCCTCACCAAGCCACAGACATGGCTGTCGAGTCTTATTTAAAAATACAGTAAAGTGGTTTTTAATGCAAGCCCAGTCCTTGACAGCCCCTTTGTGTCATGCTGCTAGAGCTGGTGGATACCTTGTATTTAATGTTACATTTTCTCTCAGCACTGTCTTTAGTGGTGGCCTTGTGGACTATGCAAGTTACTGTATGAAGCAAATCGATTCATAGATTTGGTAGGATTTAATTTTACAGCGTGCAGTTTTTATCTCCGTGGGGATCAAACAGCTTCTTAAAGTCATACTTTTTCTCTTGTGAATCAGTGTTAAGCTGGCTGGTTCAGAAACAGACAGGCAACACAAGTAGAAAATCAATCAAGTTGTTCTTTAAGTTGCAAGAAAAGTGGTCTGCTTTTAGTCTGCAAAAAAGGTTTTAAGTGATGCTTGTCAGATGAATTTACACTAAGGACTAGGCTCAGACTGGATTTTGTTGTTCAATAGGCTAAGGTCAGTTCCATTGTAACTCAATCCAATAACTGCCATATCAGTTTAACACTTTAGATTTAGGAGGGCTGACAGCTATTTTAGAGGGATCTGTCTCCTCCATGGACAGCATTTCAATTCTGGATAAATTGCATGGATTTCTGATCATGCAGCCTATTTATAATTCTGCATGCAAAACTGTCAATTTCACATTTAATGTTAGACAGACAGACGTGATAATACAATATCGTTCACTGTCAATCTCGCCATAGCCTGAGGTGCAGGCCTTTTCACCCTTGACAAGTTGCTGGCGAATTACAAATGACTGTCAGTCAAGTCATTACTCTAGTTTCTGCGACCCAAAGACAACACCATGTATAATACTGTGGAGAAGAGGGACAACTTGTCTGAATCAAAAACAAGGACTGTTGTTTTCAGCTCCTCATGCCCCAGAGTTGATACATTTATAGTCCCCACCTCCCCCGCAACCCTGATCAAGTAAACCAGTCATCGTAAAATTAATTTCCCCATCAAGCGAGACTCGCGCTCTTTGGGATAACAATCTATCTTAAGCGGATAAATCTAATCCAATGTGTTGAGATTGACTTGTTTATGGCCGTTGCCCAAGCAGTCAAGAGAGGGAGAGAAGGGCGGGGGGGTGATGAGGGGAGGGAGGGGGGCTAAAAGCGACAAATGCCAAGGTGATATTACACACATCTCGAAGGCACGAAAAATGTAAACCAACACCCAACTGTAGTCCTTGGCTGAGACACCTAATACTTCTCTCCTTCTTAGAATCTGTCAGACATGATGGATGGCTAAGCATACAGCCATGCTTTCATGAGCTTTGATAGCCATAATTATGTACATGATAGGGAAGAAGGGGTTTGTTTATTGGTTCGATGTCAGACAGCTATATACAGAGCCTTACACAATCAGTGAGAACATCTATATAATTCACTTAGTGACCTACGTAACTTGGAAACAGTGACAGCCGTAAAACACGTCCCCCAGGGCGAAACACTCTTTAACGCCTCCTGCAGCCAGATCATTAAATCAACTCTATTTATGTTTCCAAATTAACCCCTGAGAGAGTTACCTGGACCTAAGATAGTTGTGTTATGACGGAAAGTAAAAGCTGTGCATTATTAATCACATAATAGCATAAAAATATGTATGACTTCATAAGGAGTTTTTGTGTCACAATCAGGCAGCTCTGCATACTTGGTTTCAATTATTAAGTATTTCTCTGTCACATTAAATATTCATAAGCAACAGTCAAAGTTGGTATTTGGGGAAAACATCTTTGGTTGTTATTTATTGAAAGTTTTACACTCCAAACTCTGCTAATCTGCTTCATCAGGACTTTGTGGATGTAGTTTTGATCAGGTTTGATTGACAGTGCAGGCGACATGAACGAACAACCCCACAACTGTCATCCCATTTCCATTCAAATGCTGCTAACTTTTGTAAGTGCGCAGAAATATATGACATCAACATTTTATGTAAAATAAACCAAAGCTGTTTCAAGTTTGGCAGAACCCCATCACTCATAGGAAAAGGCTGATTGAGAAAATAGGTTTTGGACCTGGAGAGAGCTTTGTGGTTATACATTAGCTCTTACTGGTGCTGCCAACAGTTTCACGTTAGATATTAATTTGGAGCAGCTGACTGCAGCCTGGTGTCACAATACCTCCAGACCTGACTGCACGTAGTGTTAAATCCTGGCGAAGCTGACTACATGTTTAGTCTAGTGTGACATTGCCTCAGATTGGAGGAGTTAAGTCTTACATGTGTGATCAGCTCTGATTAGCTTTCAAGCAGCCTTCAACTAGAGTTCCCAAGATGGCAAGAGTTCGGCAGGCAAAGGCCACAGTAGGGACACCACAGAAGCAGACATGACTGCAGATTGTTCTGCGTGGAGGCTGCATCTATTCCTCGTGTATATCAGTGTTTATAATCTATTGCTCAGTGTGCAACAATGCATAATATAATGTCTGGCATGGAGAGGGTCACAAGCATGTTGTCGATGAAAAACACAATGGGCTGCACTCCTAAAGAGGGAACTTGAACTCTTACATGACCCCAACAGCTCCGCCTGTCACGGGGCACGCTGTGACGAGAGGCGCAAGCTTAGTCATCTGTTCTGGAACTGCTGAGTCATGAGTAGTCAATATCACCTTATTATGATGTCAAGCGGAATCAGATTTGCGACGAGGCTTGTGTATGGGACCTCGGTTTGATTTAGTTTAGCGTTGGCATGGGGTGCAATGAGCTGAAAAGCAATTAGGTCCATTAAGAGATCAACTGGGATAGCGTGAGCAGCCATGGTGTGCAGCAGCCTGCATGGAGAGACAAAGAGAGATAGAGGTAGCGAGGGAAAGGGGGTTTAGACAGATTGAGTCAACTCCTGCCTGACAGAGTCCCTCTGTGGAACCAAGCTCAGGACACCTGTCCAGTGAAACCATGCAAATTTGAATCTCTGTGTGTATTGCGAGCATATGCAAATGTCTGCCTGATGCAGTAAGAACCTAACAAGTCGGCATCAGTTCTGCGATTATGAGACAGAGATGGAGAATGAGGAGTCAAGGAAGTGGAAGTGACTCTGTGGAAGTGGTTGACAGACAGGCCTTTTTCCAAAACTGATCCCAACCCTGCTCGCACTTCACTTCTAATTGTCAGCCTGCATAAAGTAACATTCACAGCTGCGGAGGGCGCCTCCTGTTAAGAACGAGGGTATACATACGCAGATAAACTGTAAAAAGCACTCGCACGCTCTCCTCCATAAGCAGGAAGCATCCGTTACCATGGATACTGGTAGATGCATTAGCCGCTCTGCTTTTGAGTTATATTGTGTGCTGTTTCCTTGCAAATGCAAAACATCCCAAAAGAATGAACATGTGCTCTGTATGCTCTATGGGTATACATATTATAAGCTAGCGCTGCAATGATCAATCAATTTGTTTAATAATCAACAGCAATTTCAATTATCGACTAATCGTTTAAGTTAGTTATTAAGCAGAACTGCTGTTAACAGCTTGTTAAATGTGAAAAATTGCTGCTCCTCCCTTCTTCATATCGATGCAAATTTGGTTTTGGACTGTCGGACTACACAAGCAAGTCTTAGTTAGGTCACCAAGGGTTGTAGACTCTAGATATTTCTTCTATTTTATTATATTGACTATATAATACATGGAAAAGAAGAAACAGATAATGTGATTAAAAGAACATTGTTGGTTTCAGCCCTTTTTAGCTAATGGGTTCAAGTCAATTTTGGGAGGAAATGATGGTTTCTCTTTTTTTACTTAGTTCTTAATAATATTCAGTGGTAGTTTTATATAATGTTAGGATAATTAGGATAATTTTGTTAGGGATATCATTGTCACATTTCTCTTATTTTTTCCTCTATAATTTCTCCGTATTCCCTGAATTCACACGTGTTTTTAATAAAAAAAAAAAAAAGAGTCCTGCACTCCTGCTTTTTCCCCTCTGTTGATCTTTTCCCATCTCACTCCACTCCCCTTCATTGTCCTTTCATTTATTTAAATATTCCCTACTCTAAAAGCCTGTCGCTCCCTGTTGCTTCATTTATCTGCCCATTCTCCACCCTCTCTACATCCACTTGTTCTGCTCTCTACCCCTCTGACTTTCCTTCCCCAAACTAATAGTGACACATACCTCATCTCTGTCTATGTCTCTTTCGGCCACTCCCTCTCTCTCCATCCCTTTCCTTTTTCTCTCACCCTCTCTCTCTCTCTCTCTTTCAGCGTGTGCAGGCTGGCATTGGGTATTTACGAGAAACCTCTCACCATAGCCGATTGATCACGGCCATTGTTTGCACTGGGTCCTCCATTTTACAGTTCAGTGTTCATGAAAAGGAGCTTTTTCCACTCTTACCTGTCACCCCCTCCACCCCAAAATATATTCTCTCCCTCTCTCTTTCTCTCTCTGGCCAGTGATCCCCCACTGACATTTTCACAAGCACACCTTCATCAATTTCACACCCCCAATGCCCTCCTATGCCAGTGAGGAAGGTAGGAGGAGGTGAATTGATGGGTGAGTGCTGACAAAGCTAGCTGGAATTCGAAGTCAAGGAGTGACAAAGTTCTTCAAGTGTAGAACAGATAGGACAAGGAGGGTCATCGGTATGTGTGTCCTCAACAGCTGCATGACGCCAAACAAGTGCTCCAATTCAAATATTTCGAGTAGAGTCTATTAAAAGTGCTTCTCATGGTGTTGACCACACTGCCACAGTGTACAGTGCAAAGCGTCTGCATCTCAGCTTACCATTTGCTGCCCCCTGTAGTTTGCATCTTTCTCATTAATTCCTCCAAAGATGAGTCATGCAACTCATGCTATAAATCCAATAACGCAATAAAAGGTGTGATGGAAAAAGCAGTCCAGAAGGTAAACATCCTCTGTGCTCGCTTCCTCCCTTTAGTCTTGGGAAATTAGGCCATTCTATCATCAGCCAACTGGTGCATTTATGAGCTGCTAAAGTAATTGGCGGTAGCGGCGAGATCTCAGCTGAGGCAAAGGTAGCACATTCACCTCAACAGAGCCTTAAGCTAAATGCTTCGATGAAATAACAGAGAGGAGATGGAGGAGGAGGAGGAGGCAAGTGGAGCAAAAGAGAGAAGCAAGGTGCCTCATTCACTGGCTCAGGGGTTTATGGGATTGCTCCCAGCTGTCACTCTGTGTAGTGAATCCGCAGCACCGTAATATCTTAATTGTTTCAAATTAAATGCTCGTAAAATGGCAAAGGAAATGAGTTTTTCTCTCTGGCTAATCCAAAGCAGCCCCTTGACTTACATCTGGGCCCGCTTTAAGTGAGAGGGGGTTTAAAAGGTGGAATGGCTCCCACATGAGGTGGCTATGGATAGGCTGGTGTGGAATTAGTCTTTGTAGGTTGTGAACTACGAACCTATCACTGTACACATGTGAATCACGTGTCTCAGAGCGTCTCTCGCCCTTTTTCCTCTCTGTTCTTCGGCTCCCTATCATTTTCCCTGTCTCTACATCTGCTTCTCCCCTTTTCATTCTTTCTTAACATGTGTGCACATGAGTTTATGTGTGTACTTATGTATGTTTATGTGGAGGATGTGTGCACGCGGAGGCTTATCATAATAAACAGTCTAAATATCCTGTGGGGATTCACACATTTAGTCTCCCCCCCATCTCCCTCCGGCACTTCTGAGACTCAGCTCATTCCACGGCACACATTCAAATCACTCAACTAGCTAAAGCGTCCTGAATGACATCAGCCTTGTTGTCAAACACACACACATATATACGCTCATGTATGCATGCATGCACACACATAATGCACACACAAATGTTGGCATACATGCAAACACAGACAAGTAGAAAGCCCTTCCCACCTCAGTCACCAAGAATAATCGGTGAATATTGCCTACCGCTCTGTACTCAAAGCATGTACTGTACGTGCGGTTTACACGCCAAACATATGCATTCTGTGAACACAATAAGACGTGCTTCTCATGGCTCTTCTCAACACGATTCCCAGTCTGAATGGTTATCGAAATTTCCCATTTGCCCTCGTTAACTTGACATCTTCCCTTCCATTCTTGTGCAAATACCAGTTCGAAATGAAGCTCCTAACTGGCAGATCCAGCAGACAATTATACGCCATTACATCCACAAAGTGCTTTAGTGGTGTTGCTGTAGGTGGTGGTGACGGTAGGGGCAGTGAAGTCGATTACCATAAAATGAAACACCAACTGAGAAGGCCTGACACCTCTCCACTTGGAACCAGAGACTGATTGAAAAAAGGGAAGAAGAAAAAAAAAAAAAGCCTAAGCGTCATTATTGCCTCACAATGCAGGGAGTAGCTTTCATTCTACTCAGCAGATGGTGATACACGAGTGCCGTGGTAAAAGTTAAACTGACAAGTGCTTGAAAAGTTTCTGGCTCCCATCAGTATGCCATCTGCAGTTAGTAACATCTAGAGGAAAGCAGAGTGTCTACTTTTGACAAAAGTTAGAGTACATTGAGTGTCTTTATGAACTTATCTTTCACTATACAACAGTTAGTTCCGACCAAGTTATTTAATCAGGTAAGAGGTTGATAACATCACTGGGACTTTTAACTATACGTATCACTCTGTTGATTACATTAATGGTTGTTCGTTATCTAATATTACCTTAGATTTTAGTAAACTTAGTACCACAAAGATGACGGCCAATCTGCCCTCACCAGGTTGACTGACAGTAGACATTTACTGAACCAAAATATTTTTTATGTCAGCTCCCCAGGAAGAAATCCACAGTGTTTGTATTTATCGACTCGTGGATTTTATTTCCCAGCCCACCATAGCAAGTGAGGGGAATCTGCTGCTCACAGACAGACGGGGAGCAGATCAATCAATGAAGATTTGGTTCAAAAATTAAAAACATATACAGCAGTATAGTTGTTTGATTTAAACAGATGTTTGTGCAGATTACGCTTCACTAATTGTGATAGAAATAGACATGTAGCATAAAAAACGCAGTTGTCTCTGCAGGGGGTTATCATGGAGACGACTAAAACCTTTCTCTGAAGCCAAAGATGAAAACAAAGCCAGACTGTTTAATTTCAGTTTTCATAAATCAGGCTTTACCATAGACCTAACTTACACGACGTAGCTAGCTAATGCTAATGTTCAGGAATGTTTATGCGTGCTTGGCATCAGTCAAGTTCCATCAATTGGAGAACTACTTGTGTCAGCTGAACAACATAAATGGTTATTTAACAAACAAATCACCATCTGTTGTCGCTTATTACTGCTAACTTATAAATGACGCTTGTAGAACTGTTGTATAAAAGTAATGTCACACTCACGTGTTGTACTGAATATCATCACGGCTGTGATTCGGTCATAGACACAAGGTCGCACCTCTCATGTGACATTGTGATATCTGTCAAACTTGTCCCATATGTTTCCTGACTGCTGTATCCTGTACTAGCTATCAGGTTTTTTTTTCATTTGTTTCCAGAAGTTAAACCTGCATTTATTAATATACTTACATTGCTAATGGATGAAATGATTGTGTATAATGTGAAAGTTAATGCTCACAATGACAACCCACAGGAGATTATCCCCCAACCTTGCTGTTCCTCTAAGCTATACGACTCAGTTCTTTACTCTCATTTCCTCTTAGCTCTTTGTTTAGTTCTACGGCCTACAAACTCCCCAAGTATCAACCTAGCTTGCAGCAAAAAAAGTTCAGATAAACCCACTACCTGCCCAGCATGAAGTGATACATAAAGTCTGCCAGTCATATGTCTGGCAAGCTAAAAGTACAGTTTCTCAGGAGTTGGTGGAGACACAAACAGAGCTAATAAGACAGTAATAATGAATTAGTCAGTGTGGGTTTTCCTCAGGTTCTCTGGCTTCCTCCCACAGTCCAAAGACATGCAGGTTAATTGGTGACTTTGAATTCCCCGTAGGTGTGAATGTGAGTGTGAATGGTTGTCTGTCTCTATGTGTCAGCCCTGTGATAGTCTGGCGACCTGTCCAGGGTGTACCCCGCCTCTTGCCCAGTGTCAGCTGGGATAGGCTGCAGCCCCCTTGTGACCCTTAATAATTTGAACTCTGCAACAGAGATGGTCCGTCAGTGCCTACATTGGTTATTTTGCTTATTGTGATGTCATTTCCTGGAGTATCTTCAAATGCTTCATATCCCTACAATCTTTACAACCAAAATTAAAAAGTTATGTTTTCAATAAACTAAAGTAATTTTAAAAAGTATTGAAACTGAGTCGTTTAAGGAATAATACAAAATATGTACACTTTGTTTATCACATTTGCAAAATCAAAAAACAAAACATGTTAATCCAAAGATTTTTATATGTAGAAGCACAAACATATTATTTCTTAATACTCCATAAGTTATTCGAACTATGTACATTATTTACTTTTTGAGATATGGTCTTTTTTTTTTGAGCAGAGTGCAAAGGCTGTGATAGATTCATCATTCATTCCCCTGGCGACACTGTGCATGTAGTGCAGTGATGTCATCATGAGCGTACAATGTGATTACAGGGAACTCAGAAGCCTTAGCTTTCTGCTGCATAAAGAATGATTCTTCTTGCTATTATAGTTATTATTTTAGATCAATAAATATACAGGATTATGCAAACGACACTCTCCCAAGGCCATTATGAGGAAAATCTGGCATAATTTAGGTGACGTACTACTTTTGCTCGCACATAAGATAGGGTAAAGTAAGGTAATGACATAATGATGGGAAGCCTTAGCTTTGCTGCAAGAAGAATGAATGCTCTAGCTATTATGGTTCTTATTTTAGATCTCTATAAGAAGGATCATGCAAACAACGATCTCCCGCAGTCATCCGCTGGATGTCCGTTTTGAAAGGGTTAAAGGATAGGTGGTTAAAAAAATAAATGAACATCCTTTAAATGGCAAAAAAACTGACATTGTTCTGTGTCTGCTGGTTGCTAAAAAGGCAACTTTTTGCAAACACGTTCACAATTACAACTTTCTACGGCATCTTGTTGCCAGATGTTGTGCTTTCAGCTTGTTGTGCTGCCCCCTTGTGGCCACACAAACTGATTATTGCAGCTTTAAGTGACACAAAGCATAAATGTGATCAGCCAAGCCAATCAAAGAGACAAAAAAGCCTGTACATAAAAGAGGACATGGCATGAAATAGGCCTTTCTCACAGCAGACACTTTGACTCATCGTAGTGGCGAAAGCACAGGTGTTACTGGTGACATTAATGATGGCTCCATTCCATTCAAGTGTCCCAGTAAGCCATGACTGTGTGACAGCCAAAATGTCTATCTTGTGGTTAGACAAATCACACAGAGGCCCAGCCATGATGATGGCAGTATGATTCTGGATACTATAAGAACAGATGTGTTCATCTCACTGTCCCTCATTGAATCCAGTCCTCACGTTCTCTCTGTCAAACTCTGCATTGAGGTCCATCTTCCACTTCTTAGCATCTGTTCCTCGCGCCTGCGAACAGCGTTGTTTTTAATGTACCACAGAGTATTCTCCATCCTCTCCTCCGGTGCTTCACATCCCATCTCTCCCCTCTAATCTCTACTCCTGCTCCTTTCATTTCCATCTCTCCCTGCTCCTCCCCTACCCTCTCTTCCCTTCTCATTCTGTTTTTCTAGCATCCTCATTCCCTTCTCTCTCCCCTCTCATGTCTCTCTCATCACCTCCACTCCTCCCATCCGTTTGGTTTTGTTTCGCTTTTTTTTTTCTCTCCCACCTGCACACTACACAACTTCTCCACCTCCTCCCCTCTGCTCCCTCATGTGTCGTTGGATCCTTTCCCACCCTTCCTCTCGCATTTTCTGCTTCCCTCCGTGTCTCTCCCTTTACCATTGTTATTACCTTTTCTGTCCTGTCTGTCTGATTATCTTGTTACCCCTGCTCCAGCAGCAAATTCTCTTGACCCACCCTTTTTCTTATCCTTACATCTTCCAGTTCAACATCTCCTTTGAGTCACTTTGACTTCTGTCTTTGCACTACTTAACCAGCCTTTATTTTTCTTCTTTCTCCTCTCCTCTCCTTTAACCTATCCTCCCATTAGCTTTTTCCCTATGCCTCGTGCCAAAATATGCCCTATCACTGCCAGTCTCACACTTTGTCTCACTCTCTCCTCTCCTCTCGTCCTCTCCCTCTCTCTGCCATGTTTGTGGCCTTTCGCTCTGTGCACATCTAATGGCTGGGGTGTAATCCACTGGCTAATCTGCTGACAGCCTGTGTGACAAGGCATTAGCTTTGTGTCACTGCCTACCATGCTGCTTCTCAGCGTGTGTGTGTTAGAAAGAGAGAGAGAGAGAGAGAGAGAGAGAGAGAGAGAGAGACAGAGAGACAGAAAAAGAGAGAGTCTATGAATGTTGCATGCAAACCGAATATGTTTGTAAAACTTTGCGTATGTGGTGTGAGTAATGGCTTGTGTGTTTGTTGCTCCATGTCAACTGGATGCCCAAGCGTGAAATTGACACTGTAGCTCCTCAGTTTTGTGTGACCTTTCACCCCTTCCATTTTTTCCACTATTTATGTCCACTGCTGCACTTTTTTTTTCCTCCTCTATGGGTGATAGCAGTTTTAATAAGACGCCAGGTCAGAGTGCTTGTGGATGCAGCAAGCAGACTGGGCAAGACAGGCCAAAGTTGCCTTGTCAGGGTGCCTGCTGCTCTGTCAGGCAACCAGCCATGTCAAATAGGGCTCAGTTTGTAACTAAATATTGGATTTTCTATTATTTCCACTGTAATAGTTGGGACATGATTTCTTTCTTTCTTTCTTTCTGCAGAAGTTTTTATTTTTTGTGAGATTTGGCACCACACTGCTGCACATCTTGATTATAATATTGATTAATCTTTCTTTTTTTAAGTCCATCCAAAGATACTGAATTTACAATAAAACAGAGGAAAGCAGCAAAAAATAAAAAGCTGGAACCAAGGTGGGTGAGTGTGCTTTTGCACGCAGGCATAATCATGTGTGGGCATGTAACTCCCGTGGCTTTTCATATGCTCCACAAAAATCTCCTCCCTCGTCCGATTCACCAGCTCCACTTCACCGGCGGAGCTCACCTTGCGCTCGCTCACGTTTCTCTCTTTTTAGCTTCTGTCCCTTTCTTTAGTGGTCCCCTCCCCTGTCTCCACCTGAGTGATCCTGTTATCACAGCTGACCCTTCGCTAGATCTGTCAACAGCCAAAGAGATTACACCGAAGGCTGCGGAACACATTGGACTCCCCGTTTGAAGTGGGGTGGGGGGGGGATTGCCTGATCCCCTGATGCTGATAAACTGGCCGTGGCTTTGGGGATTCAAGAAGGTCTCGTCGAGAATTGGGTAGGGTGAGGCGTGTGTGTGGGAGGGGGTGCTATAGTCGACTTTAAGTCTACTTCTAATCACTGGGCTTTTCAGAGGGGATAAGGGAAAGGAGAATGGGAGCTTGGTTTGGAATGGAATTAGCCCCTGATGGAGCTGGGGATAAGGTTGTTGGGCTTTGATTTGATCTCACAGTTTGCTTGAAAGCTTTTCAGTAGCATGTTTGATCAAATCTACACTGTGCATTGAACATGCTATACAGCTTGGGTGAAATACAATGATAATAACAAAAAAAAACAAAAGCTTTAATACTCCCTTCAGGGAATTTTTCATTCACTTCACCTTCTACTCCCCTGTGGGTCAGCTACAGAACAGCTGGTAGATTCATTGCCTTTCACAACTCTTCTTTGAAGCTATGTCAACAACAGGCATGCGTCATGCATAGGGTAACGTTGCTTTTCATAGCTGCTCATAATTTATATTATATTAGCTGTATTGGCACAGTAATACCGGTGCCTTCTGCACTGAACATTTTCCAGTTAATGAATCAGAATCCCAGGGGAACTGTGATTCATTTCATTCATGCTAATTTCTGGGTATTCCTTGATCCATCCGTCCAATCTCCCCTTTTTTGACTGTTGCCGCACGGGGGATACTTCTGCCATTCGAGTGAGAACACAGCACAATTATCATTGATTCATGCACCATAAAAGCAGAGCAGAGTGAGACAGACTCTTATGAAACGCGGCTTGCCAAAGTACTGTCAGAGACGGAGGTTTGATGGCTCACTCGTCCGTGGCCTCCGCATCATGTTGTCTTCACCAGCTGTTGTTTGACAGAAAGGGATTCTTCCCGCAGTGTGCAAAGACACAGCTATCAACTTAAGAGGCTTGACAGCAACACACTATGGGGCCGTTTTTCTACTGTATTATATTAGGTATTACTGGCGGAGCATCTGCAAATGCTGTAACGCAAAACAACAGCAACAAATTATGAAGAGAGAAAATATCTGAGAGCAGAGCAGAGCCCTGGCGGTCTTTTTCTCCATAAAATAGCACAGTATTTCTTCACGATTTGGGATTGATATTGCAAAATGTTGTTGTGCTGCTATATGTATGTTTGTAAAATACACCGTTACCATTTTTTTTTCCCAGCATTTTATGGTGCTTTTGTGTCATAATATTGTGATTGCAATGGAACCAAGACCTAGAAAAGAGCACCGACCAAATACAGTCCTTGGAAGCAGTGAAAGAAACTGCCTTTTATTGATCTGTCCTAATTACAGGAATCAATAAAATTTATGGCTTTCAGGCTTGCCAGAAGCCACTTATATGGCATACTGAGTTGAGCAATCACATCTAATGGCAAGTGATCAAATGATATACTGTTCAGCCAAACAAAAACAGTACAGAACAAACATGGAGGGGTATAAAATCCAGTCTGGAGCCACATTGCCAGACAAGGCTGTCAGGGCTGAGCAGTTGTTGTTTTACACTCTGTGTCTGAACAATTGATAGCAAATCATAAAATAAACCACTACCTACTCTTTTGTGTGGCTTCCCAAAAGTCAACACAGTGCTGTAAATATGACAATAACTGCAAAGCTTACAAGATCTGTTCAATTACCTATTGTATACATGTCAGTATTCAGTCAACTGTGAGCAAAAGGCACAGCATCCTTGCAACTGCACACATCATCATCATCATCATCACTACAAATCAGCATTGTTGAGACTCGGGGCAGTTTGATGAATGCGGTCAAAAAACGCTGTCCGCCTATGTAGACAGTAAAATCCAATGTGCAGTACAATGCACACTCCTGGGCTTGTTGATGCTGATTGTGAGAACAGGGCCGAGCTCCCAACACTTAGTAGATCATCGTAATTAAAACATAAATTGGACGTATTGAGCTGCATGCAGTCGCCGGCACAGGCTCCAGGGAAGCATTGATTCATGCATGCACTTGGAAACAATTGCTCTGATTTGCACGGAGTAAAATATAGAAGCCTTGTAAATAAAATCAATAGCAAACAAGCTGCCTTGGCTCCTCAAATAGTAGACAGTGAATTACAATCCAGCACATAATGCTGGAGGCATGAGCGAGCATGGGCACATGGGAGAGATGTAAGGTTTACAGTGAAGGCAGGATAAGATACAGTACATTTAAGATACATGTCTGAGGATAAATCTCTCAACAATACCGAATTATCAGATAAGCGCTGACGGTACGTCATGTGTGTTAGACAGCTGCACAAAAATGTACCCTGCACCTTTCAAGCCAAGAAGTTAGCCAACCCACCCCCATGCAAAGTGCTTTGTGCTGTGTTTCCCATGTTAAGAATCAATCACACCTGCCGACAGCGAACACAAAAGAGGAAAACATGAACCGTAATTTGTCATTTGTTCACAAATTTGTGGAGAAGCAATGAAAAGGGAAAGAGTTTTTAAAAGACCAGAGAGACCCCATGAAAAGGCACATTTTTGTCAGCCATTTCTCCACTAAATATTGAATCTAAAATGTCCTTGTAACTGTTATATTCATCCACCATCTTTTTTTTAATTTTTTTTATTTGCTGGCGTGAACAGAACTAGGCAGCGTGGAGCGTTATCTCAGTCAGCCATATTTGTTAGTTTGAAAGCAGTCCTAATTTAGCCTGAATACATAGGAAATTAGTCCTACATAAGATAGTAAAGAAACAAGAAAGCTCTGTGGACTTTGATGTGTATCTGAAGTCTGAATAGTCAAAGTCTTCTGATGAGGGGTAATATAAAGGATAAAGGTCTGGAGTAATAACAGTACTACCATGATGCAATCTTTACTACATGTAATTTTGTTTGTTGCTGTTTCTAAACTCCAGTGTGTTTCATACTGTCAGATCTACTCAAGAGATTACCTGAGAAATAATCCAATCAAGCAGAGCTGTACAAATCTGGCTATTTTCTGACTTAACTTCAAGTTCAAGGTTCACTTCCAAACTTTTTTTTTCCCCCCTTGTCTTTGTAGAGCTAATATAGCGTGATGAAAGAACGGAAGCACAAGGGTCGCTATCTGCAGAGGTGCCATGTGCTATGGCTGAAGGAATATTCCCTAAAATGGCTCTGGGCACACACCTGAACCCCGTGCTCCACATCTATAAATTTACATCTCGAAATGAGTCGTGCGTCCGAAGCAACAACGCTGCACTAACTACACAAGTGTGTAGAGTGAATGTTGTCGTAGAAATTGACTTGTATGTAATTTTTGCCTCCTTACTCTTTAGCTAATCACGCTTTGGGCAGTGTCCTTCACTGCTGCTGGCCTCACATTGGGGAAAGGAGAGGGGGTCACAAGTGAATGGGAAAAACTAAAAGAGGGAGGACAGGGAGAGGAGCAGTCGCATGAAGACAGCTACGGTGGGGAAAGAGGCTACAGAGAAGGAGTGGGCTGGATGTATAGGGAAAATTGGATAGGGAAACAACAGAGGGAGGGGAGAGGCAGTCAAGAGGAGATAGCAAGGGTAGAGTGGCAGCAGAATGAGCGAGGGTAGAAAGGAGGGAGATGAAGGAGAGAGGGGAAATTGGAGAAAAGCAAAGGAAGGTGGTGGAGGAAGAGCTTTCCCTCCTAGCTGTATACTGTATCCTCAAAGCGGCTTTCATCCGCCCTCACATCAACAGCCTAGGTTGAGAAACCTCTCTGCAAACTCCACGCACACATATACGCACACTCATCATGCCAGAAAGCGTCCTTCGACAGTAATCACCAGTCTACCTTTTGGCATCATAAAAAACCTTTTTTTGTGAATTTTGTTGCTACAGACAACTGCTTAAAAAGGAATAGAGAAAGCCCAAAAAGGTTTCCTCTAATTATAGCCAAAATGAGCCTCGTGAGCCAGCTGAGTATTGAAGCCTTTCTAGCTTGAGAGACAAAGCCAAAATGGAATGATTTGCTTTTCTTTTGTTCTACGGGAAATCAAAGGGGCACTCACACAGGTATCTTAGTGCAGGCAGACAGCGAAGACAAACATGTATGCGCAAACGAACGTCCCGATGATACGTCTCTCCTGTATTACCATAATGCTATTATATAGGGGCAAATGAAATTTTACCAGGTACATTAAGTATGCACACGCGCTGTAACGCCTCAGCAAAGATACACACGAACATACACACTGCCTGAATAAATTCTAGGAGCAGAGAGGAGACAAAGGAATTAAAGCAAGGCTGACTAACAGAGTATGACATGTCCAAGGCCTATCACTAATTATGCCCCCACTGCTACAAACTGTTCCCTTACCATGATCCACTGAAACGGGAGACAGGGGAAAAGGCTGCAGCAATTACTGCTGAAACCACCCCATAAGTGAAGTGCATGTTAGTCATAAGAAAGTGTCAGGGAGTGGGGGAAATTCTTTATTAATAAAGACACGGTGCTTTTAGTAAGTTATTAAAGGCTTCCAAAATAATTCTGGAGTTTAAGATTCTGACGGCATTAAAACAATGTGAAAACTTAGAAGTTAAAAACAAAAACTGATTGTATTTTTTTAGTTACCCTACTTCTGTAAATTGTTCTCAGAAGTGCATGCCGATTGTGCCAGAACTAGGGATGGCCATGAGTACTCGAGTACTTGCTTGGATGTCAGTATTTGTTTAATATATAGACTAATCGTCTCTAACATGCAAACATGATTTTTATGTATGTTTTTACTACTTAAATGGGTAAAATCTTATTTCATTGCAGAGCTGCGTGCAGTGACAGGGCCTCCTGTTTATCATGAGACTACTGCTGTGGTGGAGCTCCATGCCTGGGGACCATCGGTAAGAGTGTGTGTGCGCACACACACCCACATACAGGGACAGGGCTAGCTGTTAGCTTCACGTGGCTAACATTACGTAACACTTATGAACAGGTTCAACAACAGTGTCACTGTGAGTTTGTTGGGACAGTTTAAAGGCTCTGTGTTGGATGTTAGCCACTGCTGCTGTGTTAGCTTGGGCAGATGTTGAAGTGACCAGGTGGAAAGTGGCTCCAGACTCCAGAGACAGCACTAAAGTGCTGCTTTTAACCTATGTGATGGCAGCGACATTACGTTTGCTGATTTTTCTAATGTTAACTTTGAATTTTTGGTTTAACAGGCTAATTTAAGCCTTGTTACTCAATTAATTAATTTAAACTTGCACTTGTTTTCCTTTGCAGGCCAATATCTGTTCCTATTATTCCGTTGTTGTTTTTTGTTTTTTTTACAAGTAATTAGAACACTAATAATTTAATGCAAGTACTTGAATATGGAAATAACTTAAAATGCTCATTCCTCGCTGTAACTATAGAGTCTCATTCAACAACTTATACAGGCTACTATGGTGGAAATAAATAAGCAAGAATACTTTATGACAGGAGAATTTAAAACACTGTGTGTCACAAATTTCCACATTAATACAGTAAAAAGATGGAAATCACATCTACTGTTTATCTAGAACAGCTTGCATGTTAATCAGCTTTAGAGAATGTATTTAATGTAAATATATATCTTACATCCCAACTGATATATCCGTTAGCCGATTAATTCAGCCGATATTGACCTATTATAGATATACTGGTATCGGCTCATATGTTGTCTGATATGCACTGACATGATAATTTATTTTTAATGGGACATAATGCAGAAAAAGATGCTTGGAGTAATTTGTAGTTATTACAGTTCCAATTAATTTTACTGTTTTAGTGGGCTGTCACAATCTTTGTCACAAATATTTGATAACTATATTTGCATTGCATTAATGCATATACATGTAATATTGGCTGACATGTCAATAACAGAATTTTTTACTACCCAGTATCGGTTTCGGCAACATCCCCAAAAATCAAGTATTGGCTATAATATATATTTTAAGCAGGAAGAAATTCAGTGTGTATACTGTAGTGGTTTTAAGGCTTATGTGTCCTTGTTTGGACTGAACTCTGATCAGGTTTCTGGACTCAGCACTGGCTTGCAGGGTATTCATTGTCATATTGCCTTGAACTGGGAGGTTCACCAGTAGTTATTAACAGCACTAAATGTTTAAAAAAGTTTTGATTAATTTGTGGAGTAGGGGTACAGATCTCTGTTGTAAAACTACTATATGTCTTTTCTATTTCTATTTCACCTTCACCTGTGATGTAATTTTCAATGTAGTTTTGTCCTTTCATGCGTGGTTCTTTCAGGATCACAGGGCATAATTCAACTAGGCAGCAATGGACAAGATGTGGCATCTGGCTCAGTTCAGGATGTCACGTATTCTGTATTCAGTGGAATACCAGTTCCTTTGTTTCAAAGACGGATCAATGTTCAGACACTTTCCCAAAATATGAGCTCTTTTAAGTGATTCTTAAGCTCCAAAATGCTTTCCATGATCAAATCACGGAATGTGATACGTCGCTCTATTAGTCTTTTGTAATTGGCTTACATTGCTACCCAAAAAAACCCCCATAAGTTTCCCACCTATTGACCAAACCCAGCCCTAGGATCTCATTTGGGGTAAACAGAGCAGATGAATTGCATCTCAGTTAGAAAATATGGGCCACTCTTCTCTAATGCGGCCCCGCTTTGTGGCGACGGCTGATAATACGGCTGTATTTTATCTCAAACTTTCAAGATGTCGAATGTAATCTCAGCAATCACACAACCATGCGTACAATACAAACACAAGCAGCTCCGACTCATTTCGCAAACACACCCACATAGATTTATGTTGTTATCGAATGACCTACATGCCCACTTAGACTTGTGGCACTTCTCTAGTCTTCCCACAATGCACTATTGCATGGGTAACAGAGATGATGGGTGAGGCTGAGATGTTGCGGCATGCCATTTATCTCTGTCAGACGTGGTTGAACACAAGTTCTTATTGGCTGGGCAGGATTCGTGATTGCTAAAGCGGCACCCCAGTCTCTGAGACCATGCTAATTAAACAGTGGGGAGAAAAGAGCAAGAGGCCTTCACTCTCTACCCTCTGAGGCTCCATTCTGCTGCAACCAGCATTAACACACACAGTCCTGAGACTGAGCAGAAAATGGAAACCCATCTTAAAATGCCATGACCCATCTTTGTTGTGGACTATACAGTGATTTGTGCTTCAGATGAGATTATAAAAGCTTACCTTTCAGCACTCAAGCAACCCTCCCAACAGTTCAAGAGCTGCAGGACAACAACAACAATGAAAAAAACACGTTAGCTTACAGTTTATTCACCCTCATAAAAGCTGTTATGATAAGAAGTTGATGTCATTTGCAGGAACAAGTTCAAGAGGGTGAAGACAGCAGCAGGTTTTGTTGTTGGGAAATAATTTTAATCACAGCACACAACAGCGCAGTGATCTGCTGCCCTGAGCCTGAGCTCACATTGAGTACTGCCATTGCTTTTTATGGTGTAAAGGGCAAACATTTATTACCCACTGATTACATTTGGCAGGCATATGTGTCTGACACTTAAGCCCTTGTAATTTTCCAAGCCGTTACAAAAACCCCTTCTTCGCCACTGATATTCAATCACTGCTTGATTGTGGTGTTTCTAACAGGGATTTCATTGGGGCACAAAAAAGGAATTGTGAGAACAAAGGGGAAATGGGAGTTGGGATGGGGGGGGGGGGGCACTGAGCAGCTTTTTAGTTTAGTAGTAATTAAAATGTGGGCGGCACTCGAAAGGTCAAAGATTGACCAAAAAAAAAAAAAGAGAAAAAAGAGGGCACGTCACTGCTGATTGTGTGCATAAGGCGCTCAAGGTCTTGTAGATTAATACCAAGTTCACTTTCAAAAGGGGAATCCAGAGAGATGGGAGAGAGAATTAGTCATATGACCGATAAACAGCATATCTCCATGCTCTGTTCCCTTACTCCCCCCCCCTCCCCCCCCTTTTTTTTTCCAGCTGGGAGATAAAATTCCGGCTTGGCAATGGTTGCCAGCGCAATTGATTCTGGCTGAGGAATATGACTGCAGAGTACGAGGGCTAAGTATCTGAATAGCTGCTGTCAAAATGCTGAAGGGGAATTTATTCCTAGTTTATATGCAAGCTATATCATGGAGCTACTGAGACTAAATGGCTACAGTTTGATGTACAGTATGCTGTCATTTCACTGGCGTATAATCACGGAGCTGTTCGAGACACAGGCTTATGGGTGCTGTGCCTGGATTCGCTGAATGCAGTCAGAGCATACAATCATTTGCCGGGATATGACAAATCCGTTACATTTCAAAATATAAAAAAAAAAATCTTTGAACTGTTGTTGTAATTGCCAGGGCCGTATTATTGCTCTACATGTCAGCTTGTTATGTGTGAAAAAGGACATTTTGCAGATCTGATATTCTTGAGCTTAAAAAAATCCATTTTAAATGAATCTTGATAAATGATGCTCGGCATCAGTTGTATTTTGCATTAGAGGGATATAATGCGAGCATCATTTGTAAGGGAGTTAATGAGAAAAAGCAAAACACAACAAAGAGGTAGGAGAGAGGAAATTGGTAGCCCCATTGTGTCTGATCCGTCCCTCCACTAAAAAGGTGTTTTGACCGGTGGGGAATACAGAAAATGATTAATAGGTACACTCCAGCAATCAGCAGGCAATAAGAGAGCCACCTGTCAGAGGTCCCGCCGCCCTTCGTAGATTTATGGCTAATAATTGGCCATGAATGTAGCCAGTCTGGTGCTATCAGAACCTCACAGGGCCAGTTGGTTGGAGATACAAACAGAAGGAAATCAATCTGTATGTTTTATGCTGAATACTGTGAGAGTATGTGGAGATGAAGAAAATAAATTCCAACTGAAAATCCTTGAGCCTGCTAGAAACCGAGAATAGCTCCAGACAATAAGATTCCCTCCCTAAAATAGACAGACAGTCACATTTAATGGCGCCCAAGCCTGTGTTCATTTTATAGTATGAAAAATGTTAGGATGGCAGACATTACTGCGAGTCACTCCGCAGCGCTGTAAGAGGACACTTAACATTACTAATTGGATAGTTTATTAAAATCATTTGCTGCTCAGCTTACACTCCTTACATCTCAGTCTTTAACACTCCACAGAGTCTAATAGATTTAACAAGTGCTGTGTCTTTCCAGCTGCAGTTTGACAACACCTCGACAGGTTCTAGATTATGCTTTAAATATTCCCAAATAATGAAACTAGCACGTGCAACAACTGGGGAAAATCGACATGATGACGTTCTTAAAACACCATCTGTTGCACAGAACAACCACAGCAAGGCAAGATTAGCCAGCGAGGCTGAAAGAGTCACTTTATGTGACACCCACAGTGTTCCGGCGCACTGTAAATGGCAAAACACAGTATCTCCACTTCGCTTAATTTGAACCGCTGTTGTGTGAATGATTTCATTCAAATGCCAGTGGAAACATTTCTTGGCTATTGTAATTAATGGAACAGTAAGATTTGATGGGCACAAAGGCTGCTGTAAAACACTCTGAAAGGGAGAACGAGAGCACTGTGGATGTTTGACATTTCCATTTGTATCTGTGACAAGCGATCAAGCTTGCAAAGAAAGTGATATTATCCTGCTGTATGTAAACACAGTCTGGGAATATCAGACATGATGAACACTGATGATGTGCCACCTACCTAAATAACCCTGGTGATGACAGGCCTTGGCGCTCCATTTATTCTTACACTAATGTCACACCCCTCCCCCTTTACCTTACTACTGCACCTCCCCCTCATCCCACTCAGCATTCAACACTATTTCAATGCCTTCGCTTTATATACTTTGTTTTTTTGTTTTTTTTCAGGATTTGAGACATTTCTTTCTCTGCACACCTTGGAGTCAGGGTCACTGTCCTCCCAGCTCAACTCCCCTCCCTCCTGCCCTTCCATCCCTGTCCCCCTCCCTTTCGAAATTCTCTGTCCATTGCCCTCCTGACAGCCACCCATCAACCTGGGTGCAATTTAAAAAGCCCTTCAACAGCTGCCATTCCACAGGGCTGGCTATCAGTCCAGCTGCCAAAGCCCAGACAGGGACTCTGCTTCAGCAAGCAACTTTGAACGTCAGGTTGGTTCCCCCAATTCCAAATAGACTGAAGGTGAAAGACTCTATTTCTCAAAGATTGGTTCAGCTGGAGACAGGGCGACTGAGGCGGAGCTCAGAGGCAGCATTGCTGCTTCCTTCCTGACATGTTACAAGCCAACATCTGGCATGCAGTGTTGTGGTCTGGATGCAAATAGTTTGACTCCATGACCATGATTTAATAACACCAGCAAAAAACGATGTGTTGAATTGTATTTGTAAACATGATGATGCTTTGAGGGGGGGAAAAAAAGAAAGGGAGGATACTGTAAGGGAGGAATATTTGTGGTTCTGCAGAGATTTATCACTTGCTTCTGTGTCTGTGTTAGAGCTAAAGCAGCATGTGTGCCTGCCAGCCGGCCTGCATGCGAACATTGCATACATTGCTTGTCTAAATGCACATGTTGCCTGAAACAATCAAGTGAAAACAGCTCACGCTTGAGGCTGGGCAGCCCGCTGCTGTGCACTTCTCTCCAACATATGTCTTTGTCAAAAATATTTGCTGTGCGCCGAATGAGGGATGAAATCAATCCAAGTGCTATTTTCCCAGTTGCTCCTGAAGGCAGCAAAAATTGTACTGATACTTGCCAGATCAGCCCACATTGTCAAATGTAACAACTGGCCACCAGTGACATTCGCAGACAGACCATCTGGTCTCCAGCGTCCCATAGTCGTTTAGGGAAAGAATGGAATGGCTGAAGCCTTTCTCCTGTCTCAATTAGCAACTGGGAGAGATGGATGTGAGAACTGCTCTGGTGTTATGGACCAATCAAAGATGTGTGCTATGTGCCAGTTGAAAAATGTGTTGAGGTGGTCCATAGGCACCAGCCGACTAAAAATTTCCACTTAGAAAGACTGAACAGATGTACTTGTTGGCATTCATTTTCTGCGGTTTCACCCACTCAGCTGGACTTGTGGCACTCTATCTCCACTGCCTGAAGATAAAATCAACAGCACAGTGAGGTTGTGTCAAGGCGCTCACTAACACAAAATATAGTCTAATAATAAACTTTGTTAGAGCTGCATTTCGAGGTTGGCAATACTGTGTATGTTTGTCATATCTGCTTTATATTTTGATAATCTAATGCAAATACGTTTTCCATATAGCTGTTGCTAATGCTGCTGTCTATTTAGCAAAAGGCCATTTCAGCTGAATTGTGTAAGTGCTGCATATAGCTGAAGGAGTGAAGCTATTTTCAACGGCTGCGTCTGGACCGGCTACAGCCATTGTGTCAGGGACTCTTGCTGTCCGCCAAGGCTTTTAGTCCATTGTGTAGCAGCATCACTTTTGCCCATAGCCACAAGACCACATGAACAAAAGCCTCAGTTGGCTGGGTCACACTGCGATGTACCTGCGGGATGTATGCGTGTTTTGCTAGACCAGGGAGGGTAACTGTTGGGTCCATTAACATGAGAGAGCGCTGCAGCTTCCAAGCTGGAAAAAATTGCCCTAAGCGAGCTGGCATTATGGGGAGGCATCTTCCCTGATCCCATTCAGCAAAGAAAGTTAATGGAGTTGAAGTGGGTCGTCTAGAGTTAAATTGAATCTGCTGCCAATGGAAAGGCTTTGATGTAGCAAAGATTAAGCAATTGTTGTAATTTTATGTGCAAACCCGGAGTACCATCAGCCTCAGAGAGCAACCCTTTTAAAATGTTCTCGGTCCATCAGTGGTTACTTCGCCCTGTTGGTAAGAACATGCAGTGGAATACAGTCAGAACTGTACAGCATGTGTTAAATGTACGAGAAATACAAGTTTTACTTTTGATAAGCATAAACCAGAGCTGTACTCGTCTTGTAATTTAAGGATGTTAATGCAGTGTGGAACAAGGACATACCATCTATAACGATCATGATAAAATATTTTGTTTGGTCAGCATGTTGTTGAGTGAGGCAAAAACTAAAAAGTTAAGTCAAGGTTCTGAGCATTTGCAGCATCTGTCTCATGGTCCCTTTTTTTTGTTTTTGAGGAAAACTCGAATAAGGTCACGTGTGTCAGACCTTTTTTACCCCACTTCTCTCTAAAGCTCTAACAGCTCCTCTTTAGCCAACAAGTGTAAGATAAGTCATGGATCTCTGGTGGGATATATCAGTTAATGGTAGAAGTGTCCTTCCCGTGCCCTTCTGTAATAGCCAAGCATCATTAGTGAGAGGGTTAAGAGAGGGCTCAGCCATCCATATGTTTCAATAATTACCTTGCACTTCTGTCAAAGCACATACAGAAAGACTAAGCTTACATCATTGCACTACAGATAAAATAAACGATGAGGAAAAAGGGTGTCTAAATTGATCTCTTTTCCCGTCAAGTCTCCTTTTCTTGTTGCTTTTCTATAAGAGCGTTTAAAGCCGCCGAAGGTGAAAGGTACAAATGTTCGGGTCTATCATGTGAAAAAGGCTGCGGGTCATGCCTCAGCCCCAGTTGCACAGGCAGCAGTCTCTGCACTGTGAATGACATTATTTCTCCGTAACCCTCGCCACTCCCATCCCAACTCCCCCGAATCGCAACCAAATCTATTTTCTGCCTGGCTAGTCTTATGAAACTGCATATATTCTGTCAGATTACTCCCATCATATTCCCATAATGTTTAGTTCTTGGATGTTTGAGGAGCAGATTTGGAAATGAAGGCCAAAACAACACAGACTGTGTGAGCTGATCAGAGACGGGCTGCACCTTGGAGATTTAACGATGGACCTTTGTGCTTGAAAAATTAAATTCATGGTTTTCTGATCCTGGTATGTGGTGAATACATTTTGAGTTGTGTTTAAGGTCTCAGTGGCACATCTGTATCATAGTATTATGATAATGTACACTTCCTCTAATTCTACCAGATGTCCGCACAGTTACATAGTAGGAATAATAAAACCTCTGTTGCAGATAAACAGATGCATTTTAAGTAGATATTTATTAAAGCTTTCTTTTCATACTTAGAATATGCATCATTTCGAAAGGCAAGCCACCAGTCTTAGGGAAAACCAGCAAATTAAAATGATACTTAATTCAGTATTTAGCTTAAATAGATCAATAGGTTGTAATATACCATAAGTGTGATCTGATATTTCCTGTCACTGTCTCGTAAAAGAAAAAATAGTTTTCCTAAAGGTACATGGGCTATATAACTAACAACAAAAAAGATGATGACAGTTAAAGTTTCATTTGTCGGGAAATTACTTTAATGTCTCTATTCATTCTGAGCCTGAGCTTGAGCCGGTGCTGTGCATAAAAATTGCTGCCTTTGAGACAATAGCTAATAAAGTGAAGAGAATGGTGTATCAGTTCAACAAATCAGAGCTAACGGGGCAAAACTATTTTTATGTGAAACCAAGAGGAAATTACCAAGCCGTTACTACCTTTGACCCATATTAACAGGAGAAGAAATATGTACAAGTGCATTTTTCCTGCCCCTCTGGGACAGCAGTACAAGCTGCAAATACAACAGTTGCACCCTAATGAAATTGTAAAACATGTGTTAACAAGCAGGGAAAAATTTGGCTTTTAAGTTGCTAACTGATCAACTATGTTCAAATTCTGCGCACAGGTAGCATACAAATAGTTAATCAGAGCTTTTTTTTGTTGAAAACAGCTTCCTGATTCTGCTTATGGTGAGAGCAATAGTAGACCGGACAAGAAATGTTTTCAACCCAAAACAATGAGCTGATGAAACCCTGAAATGCTCTGTTGACCTGAGTGAAACTGCATGGTTACGTCATAATTCTCTTTCTGGTTCATCACTTTGAGTGACCGTTCCAACATTACATGTAATTTGATAATTTTTTAATCTAAAAATTAGGACTGTCAAAATAGTGGATGAATTCTGATTAGCGGGCGAAAAAATTGACGCTGATTTATTACATTCTGTGGTGCCCTTTGACCCGGTGTGTTATCGAAGGCCAGGCAGACAAGACGAAGCTGCTTGGCCCCGTGAAATGAACATTTACATTTAAAAACACCCAAATGGAACAGTTGACAGGATCACTGTTCTTTGCAGTTTCTGCAGCAAGGAATTTTGTACCATCGGAGTGCTTCAAGGCTGAAATATCACCTCAACGCAAAGCATTTAGCAGCGAACCCAGTGGTCCGAGCTAGCACAGCCTCTGATGCTAGCGCTAGCAGCCAGCCTCGTCAAGCCACACTCGACCAGGTGTTCAGACGCAAACTGAGCAAGTCTACCTGTGATCGACTAACTCCCTTGACAAATGGATTGCAGACCAGGTTTGGTGATAGAGGACAGGGGGACAATTGCGTCCAAAATCCAGCAGCTTTACTACGACACATCTAGCAAAATTCGGTTGAAGTGAAAAAAATTTAAATACTTTCACAGCAAACATTGAAGTATGCAATTAATTTAGATAAATTAATCACAGAGCATGTAATTAATTAGACATTTTTTTAATCACTTGACAGCCCTAATAGATATATTAGATTGGTGCAGCTTTAAAGTCCCCCTCCACTCAAAAATGTGTTTTCTTTTGTTTATGTCACCTGAAATGCCTGACCGTGATTATACTGACTTGTATTTGTGCAAAATTAGTTACTAGTTACTAGTGAGGTGCCTCTTACATTTCTCCACTGAAGGGAGCAATGTGCACTTCCCTAAAATCTGAGATTCAAATGTACCCTGGGCAAGCTAGATCAGGTACATCACTAATAGAAAAGCCAACTGCTGTCTAATACCGGGAACACATATTGACCGGGGGACACACTTCGAGACAACACCGGCAGTAAAGAAACCTGAAACCTCCAGCACAGAGCAGACTTAGTGCAATGAGCGAGAGTTTACAATAGCATAGTTAAAGTTTTGACTGCAAACATGGTAGAGTGTGAAGTTTTTGGATGTAAACCATGTGTAAACCAGACCCAGGAACTTCCTTTCACTATGTACCAAAAACCTCATAATAACCGATATTATTGTATTCTGTGCCAGCCACTGCCAGTTAGCCTACAAGCTAACAAACGACATACCAGTAAACAAGTAAAAAATGCTAACTACACTTATACCAGCCATCTTTATGCATACTGCTCTTTCACCAGTGAACCTGGTGATAGCAGCACTGTAACAGCACTGGAGAAAACTGAAAGCAAAACCTAGCACAAGCAGCAGTGGTGGGCGGGGCAACTGCAGAATTCCAGATCCAGAATTTCTTTTTGAGGGAGAAGGAGTTGATCTGCTTCTGGACCCTTTTCAGAGTTTTTATTTTTTATGTAGGAAAACCATGTCAAACTAAATATTAATCATAGCAGAGTATTTTTACAAACTTAAACATGTCTGGAGGGAAACTTTAAATATTCATTGTACACACTTCAAACCTTTGTTTTACCACTCTTTTACAAAATCTCAACATTTGCTTTTGCAGTGACCTCCTAGACAAGTTAAAGTGAATTCCTGTATACTACAAGATGGAAAAACTAACTCTAATAATTTAATACATTGTTTAACCTGAAAGTGTAATGTCACATAACTGGAAAGGCTGCAGACTGAATAAGAGACATACTTTTGTACTGTAATAAGCTTTGCATTCCAGAAATGCTGACCATTCTGGACCTTTATACAAAGCCCTCTGAAGCATAAAAGGGAAAATGGCAAATGCATCGCTTCAAAAAGTTGGTATTGTACTCACTGTCTTTGGAGAAGCTACAGTGTTTGCAACCAGATGACTACACTGTCCTTGGACACTGCAGTAACATGGGATGCCTTCAACACAGTGTTATGACAAAGAGCTGCATTAGCTTAATGGCCATCCAATAATGGAAAATTTGAATGGAATTTCTTGCTTCACCGATTAATACTGATTGATGCATTTACTATCTCTGTGCTGATGACCATTAAGACCATTTATTGATGTGTTTTGAAAAGAAGCTTCATTCAAAATCAAAAGCAATAGAGATGACAAGATTTGAGCACACAGGGGAAATGTGTTCTTCTTCTGTACAGCACTACTTTCTAAGTGAGGGAAAATAAAACAGTTACATTGCAATTCAAAGTGTGCTGTGTTCTATCACTTAGATCTTTTTGATATTCTGATCCAATTATTCATCAGCCCCAGATTTAGTGTCAGACTTGTTAAAATACGGTAGTTTACTCTAGAACATATCCAATTAATTTCTTCCTCACTTGAACCAACATAAAAACCTAAAAGATCAGTCTTGAACGGTTTGCAAAATTTTATCCTTGCAAGACTTTGAAAGCAATTTTGCATGAATTTACCACACCACAATGAGTTCTTGCTGTCCTGATCTGAAAAAAAAATGTAATGTCAAAAATGTTATCATCATCATCACACTCCAAACGTGAACAGTATTTTCTGCACCACTCTCAAAAAAAGATAACTTTCAAATTGGATATGGACTGAACGCGAGGTACATGGAATGCATCTGTTTGCCCATGTCAGCGTGCTCATATCTGCCTTTACTCTACATGCAGCACACAACTTGTTTCTTGATGCATTCATTCAATCCCCGTCCTATCTTCTCTCCCATGAATGAAAATCTCCTAACGGCACCCCACAAAAGAAGTTGCTAAGCCATTTGGATCAAGAATCTCCCCAGGCAAATCAGCAATTAGAGCCTAAGCTGCCTTGTAAAATCAATTAGGAGTTGTAGTATGTGTTACAGGTACAACACTGGCTGGCACCTCTCTAAATGGACCAAGAAGAGTGGTTTAAATCTGCCATGCAAGAGTATATAATCTGAAGCACTTAGTCACAAAATTTCTATCTTCCTCTCTTCTGAGGAGTGGCTTCGTACTGTAGGTATGAGTTGCTGAAAACTTTTGAGAAGTTTTGACAGCTGGGAGTTGCAATGCAAAGAAAGTATATTCTGTCTGCAACGTTGCAAGTTCCTGAGCCCGAAGACTTTATTTTTTGTCTTTAAGTGAAGTTGTTCACTGATGCAATAAGCTCTCATACATTGCGGTTAACTACAACAGGAACACTGTGGCTTATGTTAATTTGTGTTATCAGTGCAGTGCAATAAAATGTAGAATGAAAATGGCATTGGGGCTAAAAGGCCAGCACCATTGTCTTGCAGCACGAATGGCAGTGGCTAGTTTTCCTTGTGTTTGTGTGGAAGTGTGAATGTGTTTGTCCCTATGGCAGTAGAAACCTGTCCAATGCATTTCCTTATGTTGTACCCCAAACTTAAGTTAAGCCTACAATACTGGGATATTACATTATTGTAACATTAGCATTCATTCATGTTTCTGGCTATGTGATGAATGTAAGTCTAAATATTCTCTCTCCTTTTAGCTCTATTTTGGTCTTCACCAACTCCTGAAGGAAATACTCGACTCTTAGGGCCGTTTCATAGTCGAGCAAGCGACGCAAGCGATGCAAGCAACGCACTTCCTTTCATAGTCAACACATTGAACGCAAGTGATGCGGGCGACATTTGAAATGCAATACATCGCTCGTGCAAAAAGGGGGTAGCAGAGTCACCGGTACATTCTGGCTAGTCAGTACTGCTGTAGCTAGCTAGTACTGCTGCAGGGCACTAGAACTGAAATTTAAAGCGGGGTGTGCCTGTACAAGTTCACAAAGCTTTTCCTCCTCGTGCCCCATATGTCATACCTGCTTCTTCTGTGAATAACAAAAAGTGGTTAATTTTAAGTATGTCGCTTGCGTTATCACCCCTGCTGGCAACGCGTGGTTTTACACGTGTCGCTGCGTCGTGTATCAAAAAAATGGACAACACATTTTGAGACGCAAGCATGCATCATGGCGGCCAATGCGTCTTGTTGCATCCCAATGCGTTTGCGTCTGCGTGCCTTTGCGTCGACTATGAAATGGCCCTCAAGCTGATAAATGATCCAATTTGATCACTAGCTTATTGCTAACCAAGTTCCGTCTGCCATTTGGTGCTGGGCAGATAGTGTACAGTGTATATATCAGATGTTTTTTGCAGTAAACAACACTATGGAAGCGATGAAAGTAAAGAAACAGTGTGGTTCTGGGGTGTAAAATCAAAACAATTAGCTGAAAGATGCTATAACGCTGAGCACATTGTCCTCTGTGGCTTTAGTACTACAAGTACTGAAGAAGGCTGAAGAACTGTGCACCTTTTAAAGTAGCTATTTTACGAAATTAACATGATGTAAGGGATTGTGTGTTCTGCAGAGTACACACAGCATCCCATCAGACATGTTCATTAGCCAGCTGCAGTTTTTTTGCCATGCTCGGTCGAAGCCACTTGCTCTGTGTTTCCCATATGACGCTCAATATTTCAGTAACTCATGTAATTGCTCACCCTTGTCTGGTTTGAGTCTCAGACCGACCCTCACTTTCCTCCTAAACAATATTGAGTTACTGTCCTACTCTAAAGATGTTAAAATAGCCTATTACAGTCTGTAACCTCTTTCTCCTCCTCTGTTCTCAGCCTTTTATTAAAGAACACCGTTCCCCTCTTCATTTTGATTCTGTAAATGAAATTTGAAGTTATTGCATTATTTCAGATATATGTGAGGAACAGCTGTGTTTGTTTTTGGGGCTGGTTATAGTTTGAAAATGTTCAGCTATACCTTTTTGCCACTGTAGTAACCACGGTAACCACAGCAAACAATGCTACTGTATGTGCAATATGTTTGGCAGAAACATGTTGTGAGCAGTTTTAGAGCAGTACAATGATAGATTTGTTTATTCCAAATATGAACAAAGAATGTATGCATGTTATCGTAGTGTATTATTATCATTAGCAGTTGCTGATAAAAGGTACCATAGGCTTGACATTAAAGAAAAAAATCCCTTTGCATCTTTGTCAGAAGTTTCATCCAAGGTGGCAGCCAATAACACCAATTCAAAGAGAACCCTGACATAGCCATTTGATCCATTGACAGTATAGAAACATTGAATGCAGCTTTAAGCTTTTGAGATTAAGCATCGGCAAAAAGGTTTTGCCACGGAATATGATTTTGCTTTGTAAGCACCCAGGTCTGAAACTATCAGAACGAGCCATTTATTTCCCAGTGAAAGATGCCTCTTCAACTCTCACCGTGATAATTAATGAGATCGACATTTTCAATTATCTGTTTCCTGCCTTTACTTTGCTGTGGAGTGCACAGCAAAAGAACAGCTGTTACTTTCGACGGGGTAGGAAGACGGGTGATGGAGAACAAAGAGGGCAGCATCTGCCTCTTTGAAAGATGACGCGCTACTTTTCATCAATATCTTTGTGTGGCATACCACCGCCAGAGCGGATTCTCTCCAGGTGTGTCTAATATAGTTGGACACGACAGTATCAGTTAAGTTATGCAAACAGACATGTGGTTTGTTTAATGCTGCATCCTGGAAGTGAACAGTCGGTAGGGAGGCCTATGCCTCAGAAGTAAAAGGCTGTTTGATGCTGTTCAATTTTCCTGTCCTTAGAAATACTGCCATATAGGTAAAGCACTGTTTACTGCATAACTCCTCTATACTCTCCTCAGGGTATGTAGCAGATGTTAACTTCTCTCTGAATGTAATATACAAGCAGCTTTCTTGACATCTTTGCCTGTGTGTTGGCACATTTGGCCATTCACAATAGCCTTTCAGAGTTTTTTTAATGTCTGGCAGAGAATTTTCTGTGACAAAGTGGGTCATGTAGAGGCACGGGGCCCTTTTTTACTTTCACCAAGGTCAGTAGGTCTCTCTTGGCTTATGGCCTATTCAGCTGGGAGCTGCAATTAGGCTGTGAAACCATGTATCATACCGGGTTAGTCACCAGCTTCAGTTGCCCACTAGTACTATACATCACCCCAGTTGCACCACGTTGAGTATTTGGAAGGCCACAGTCAGCCCACAGGGGAATCATTAGTTCATATGTAAATATGAGGAATGGATGCAGATTTCACCTTGCCTGCATGGATCAAGAGCGTAGTAGCTTGGGAATGACGAACAAGGGTCATATAGCCCGGCCACTGCAAATGCCTTTGGTTACTGTTGTTGTTATGATCCTGCATGATAATTGGGGAACAGAAAACAGAGGCGACCCGCGCAGGTACCTACCACACAAAGCAATTAAATAAATGACAAAAAATTGGCACAGAACAACCACCATGTGCTGTTTTTACTCAGAGTAAATGTAAATAGAATTAGGCAGCAAATTTTTGCTTGACTGTTTTGCTCATTGTGTCTCGATGAAGTTATTCATATGCTCCTGTGAAAGCTTGGCCCCATTTTCATGTGGTTTTGCATTTGTATAGTTTTTGTGAGAGAAGGCATACCCCGCTGTGGTGAAATAGTTTCACGCTGAGATCAGTGGAGCGCATGTAGTTCAGTGAATGCTGTTGTACATTCTCACTTTTGCACATCAGAGGAGATGCAACAGCTCATTCTTCCTCACTGGGCCAGAGCGAGTCAAAGATGCAAATGTGGGCATTCAAGCATGGAACCCCTGACCTCAGTAGGCAAGTCTGAAATTATAGAACAGCCAGCACTTTCCTTTCTTTTAAAAGAACGTGAAATATGCATTGGCTCATTTATTTATTTATTTATTTTCTCTGCTCCTTTTTTTACAGGATAAAAAAAAAAACACCCACAGGGCAGATTTTTTTTATCATCCTGCTTGTAAGAGCAAAAAAAGAGAAATGATCAGAAACATCACAGGGAGTGACAGATTTAGTCTGAATTTCCATGCTGGCATTTCAGACGAGATCATATCTGGTACGCTGAAGTCAGGAGATTTTACAGTCGGGTCAAACCGCAGTAGTTCCTCCTAGCAGAAAATGAATAAGAGTTCAGATTCTAACTGTAACATTGGTATACAGGTGTGCACACAAAGTACAGACCCATTTCATATCACGGCAGACAGCAAAGGTTTCAGGCGGCGTGTTTGAGTGTTTGAAGGAAATGTGAAAAATGTATAGCCGGAAAATTCTGCGTGACAAGCAACACAATGACACACTTCTTTTTGACTGCATTGCTGTTCTGCCTCCATGTCAATGTGTGCTGTTGTCTGTGGCAATTTCTGGTGGCATCACTGTGCAGTTTGTGAGTAATAGAAGTATTTGCTTCATATTTTCCGAGCCTTGCAGCATGGTGGGAGGTGGACTACATACAGTAGAATAAAAAAAATCACCCTAAACAGGCAATATAAACAATGATTTTTTTCCTGTATATGAATTTACCTGAATATCAACACTGTGCGAGCAACTCCACAGGAAATTTGCTCTGCACAAATCTTATTTGGCTGCGAAAGCGAAGAGCAAGAAAATGCTCCATCAGCTCTCATAAGCATTTCAAAACAGTCAATAGTTTGAGGGGCTGATGTGTCACACAACTGGGCTGATATTCAGTGGCCCTTGTGTTGGTTGCTTCTGGGGTAAGAAAAAGAAAAGTGGGGGGGGGGGAGGGGGACTGGGGCGAGTTTGTGCGGCGTGCGCCACGAGCCACCCATGTGGAACGTGCCGAAAAATAATTAGCACAATAACGTGGTGAAAAAGGAAATGCAACTTGAGGAAATCAACTGTTAAGGAACATCTGAGGCCGCAACAAGCTGTGCCTCAGCATATGCTCCTCCGGTGTTTTCAACAATGCTCAATCTTCAGTCCCTGCAGGAGAAAAAGCCTCTATTTATAGTTCAACTCTAATGTTCTCTCAAGATGGACTGGGCTTTGCTTCTTTTCAGTCAGGGCTAATTTCCCAGGTAACACTGTGTATACTTTCTCAAGTATAGTACATTAACTTCACCATACATATATCATTTTTTGGTAATTTCCATAGATTACATCAAAAGGAAAAAGCAAACATGTGGTTGCGCCTGTAAAACCGGTTAATGTTATCAAGTTAATTAAAAGCTGGAAACTTTCCGTAGACAAATCACATTTAATTGGAAACACAAACGTGGCCACAAACACAACCATGAGTCTTTGGTTTTTTAAATAACCTCACTCAGGAAAAAGAGAAATTCAGATGGCAACCTTTAGAAGTCTGTTTTACACATAAACCAGTCTCAAAATTCCACTTACTGTACAGTTTTCACAACATCTGATAGGGGAAAATCCAGCTCCACCATGCTTCGTCTTACTGTACCACATAACCAGCTGGTACCCTGAGTGACTCTGATTTTATGAAACCTTGAGTCATATACTCTCGGCAATGTGAAGTGGCAGAACTGCTGTCTTAGTTATCTTGTGTTAACATCATAAAATTGGCCTGGTCAAGCTGAATCCTCAAGATAAAATGAAACAGTCTTGGCCATGTGTGAAGTACTGCTCAGTTTACAGGACACCACTGTCATAGCTGTGATATACTTTAATCTATCACCCCGCTGAGGTTCATTCAGGGGTATTTGGAGACAGTATGTTGGCCACCACCTCATATAATCAGGAGTCCATAACAGCGAGTTGTAATTATCTGTACCTATACAGTCCTCCCACTCAGTCTATTCTGCTGGGGCTTACTGCAGCAGCTCGTCTGAATTGGGGGTATTTATACATGAAATTAAGGTGTAATTAAAATCGGTCTGGTGCTAAAGGGGCTGAAGGTGATTACGCTCATTTGCATAGTACACTGATTTCTTTTTTTAATGCTGCCTTCACAATTACGACCGGTTCTAACACATTTTAGACATCCATCATTTTTAATATTTCAAACAAAACCCAAACTCTGGGATGATTAGAAAAAGTGTTTATGCGCGATAACATTTTGCATTCTTAATGTATCTCCAGGGTAAGGAGGAATGATTGACATGCCACCAATGCTAGTTAGTGCAACAGACTGAATTCTCAATGTACAGCTTTTATTTTTTTATTTATCTAGCAGATGTTTTTTCCTCCGGAGTGAATTGCTACCACGTTGTTGTAGATGAGATTAGAAAATGTAAGCAATGAAACACGATTCTGGTGAGAATCAGATGAGGAATCATTGAAACCGGACCTCTGAAAATAAACATTAGTATTCAGCTCATTTTTCACTGGCACAACATTATCTAATTTGCTCCATTGGGCTTGTTTTGAAGCAAATGGGGGACTATTATATGGGCTGTAGACCAAGGAGAAACTCATTACTTCTCACATTATCACCGCAAATGCGAGGAGGAAAAACTGAGCTCTGTTGCTTCAGTCTGGTCGCAGGCTAAAGCCTCAGCGCCTCGTCCAGGTTGTAAATGGACCCCTCTCGGCTGATTCGCCATCGCGTCCTAAGCCATCCCTGATATTTGGTGAAGGGATGTCATGACTGCTCCAGCTGTCACAGGCACAGCTGTTCACTTTCCCCTTGAGTGAGCAGAGCTGCCTTCGCCCCGCGGCTTGATGGCGTGTGTACGTATGGGCGAGAGTGTGTCCATGCGCGAGCATGCAGGGATACTGACAAGGTGCACTAGCATGCAGCTTATTCCAAGACACAGCAATATAAACAACTCTACTCAAGTAAATTGGGAGCCGCCAGCAAGCAGGCTGTATCACTACATGTTTCTCGGCTGTGATGTAAAATTATTTACTCATTGTGGTCAGGGAGGACATGTTTCTTGAAGTGATAGACACATGTTCGCTGTGGATGGGAGTGCTGACGAGTAGTGTGCTGCACCCTTCGCTTCTTGTCCAAAGGAACCCGAGGAAAAAAGTGCTGCTGATGTATGCACTGCTACATGATTGATGTTTCTCCCCTTTGGCCTGGGCAAGCATTTACTTTATCACAACACTCTTCACACCATGACTGTGTACCTCTTGAGGTCTAGGTGTCCGAAGTGCTAAAAGGGCCATATTGATTGCATACTGAAACAGTCAGTTATGATGAATGGACACTCGCTAAATCAAATTCGGAGATTAATCGGCCAGCGGCAGTGTCATTAGGGCTTTGTGATGGGTGAATTAATATGGTGATTAAATGAGAGGTTGCTACTATGTCACTGTGTCAGCTTTGACAAGCTGACCCCGGATCAGCTGGCAATGGAGTAAAAGACACTTCATCATCTTGTGCCTATAGAGTGTCTTTGACCTTTGGCATTTACATTTATCATCTGGGGTTTTCCTTACACTTGTACCACAGGATAGTCCATCGTTTATATGAAACAGCTCAGCCATGTGAGGTTTTGAATTTAACCATCAAAAGGAATCCCTGCATAAGCTGAGAAAAGAACTCAGGCGTTTTGTTAAGTCCAACACAGCAGAATGTGAAAAGACTATGAACTGTTTTCTGCATCTATATTGGTAGAGCTAATAAAAGTGTTCTTGGCTGGCAGGAAAATGCAAATGCTGACAAAATCAATGCGCCCCGCTGCCAAATCCGCAGACACTAGCGAGCAGATTTGGCTCATTTCGCAAACAGGCAATACATATACACACGCACATGTATACGCACACTCTCACACACAGAGACAAATCTGTGATACACCGCGTCCCTATGACCCTTATGCTCCATATGGTCAAGAAGAGGGCAGAGAAAATAAGCACACGACTCTGTGGGTGACTGCAGCTTGGCAGCCAGCAAAACCCTGAGGTCCGTGGTGTTGAAGCAACATAGCGATGGTTGGTACAACCCTCTTTTCCGTACCACTGCTCCTGTCCTGCTTCATATACTGTAATGTAGTGTATAAACATTGTGGTTGTGTGGGTACAAAAAAACACCTCCTTTTTTCTTTTTTTCTTTTTTTTTTTTTTTTGGCAAAAAATCACCTCTTAACCGAACCAGATTTGTGCCATCATAAAAGCAACAGAGCAAACAAAACATACATAAATCATGTATGTGCACAGTGTGTGGCTATAAGCACAGAGCTCCCACAGGGCGCCACATTGACTGTAAAATTAGCTCGCTGAGGAAGGAAGGAGGCTGACGTCAATAAAAATGAATGAAAGAATTGCAGATGTTTTACAAATTGACATTTAAAAGATACAATTATGGCAACAAGTGTGCACTGTTAACCAAAATACATATTTTCTCACTTATCTCTACTGAGCCTTGTAGATCATTTGAACAAAGACACCTGTCTCTAAGATTTTTGCTGCCATCCCAGTTTGGTGGTGGTGAATGGAATTTCAATGACTTCAGTGGCTGAAATAATCTTATTTCAGCATCAGTGTGTCTTTCCACTAACATTGTCCTGGTCTCTCTGGGTAAATAACAGACCTTGCTGTTAAAGCAACATTATGCAAAACTTGGTAAATTTGCTATTTGATGCCCCTACAGTTTTATATCGTTACACCATGGTTGTAAATACAAATTGCCCCTGCAGGTTGCTGAGTGTTAGACAGCGATGACACAGATAAGGTTACAGCCTTCATTGCAAACTTAATGAATAACAGGGGTGGGGATATACACACACAATTATCATGGATTTCTGCATTGCTAACGGTGTATGAGGTTTGGATTTTTACATTTTTTTCAATGATGTCCTCTTTGCCTCTGCCTCGATGTCTGTACTAAGAATATCAAACTTACGGTAGGCTTTTTTAAAACAACATTATTGAGACAGTTATACAACTCATTCACAACACTTTGTGTATATCGCTCAAGTCAAACACACCAGAGGAACTATAGGTTGTAATTAAAGAGATAAAACCGAGCTAGCTTTGTATAGCAAGCTGGTGATGAGTGCCATAGTGCTGTAAAGCGCTACGCACTTCTCCTGGGAGATCCTACCTGCTCACCAGAGGTATGGCAAAGTATCGGGCAAAGTATCGCAATATTTTTGTGTGGCAATATTGTATCGTCACAAATCGTCAAAAAAATGGCTGAAGTGAGATGAACAGACTAAAAACTTTATCTGATAAGATAAGACAGATGTTGACAAAGTTTTCCTTTGTGGACATAATTTTCAGTTGAAAAAAGGTAAAAAAAAACAAAAAAAAAACGGAATATATCGCACCATAGTTTATCGCAATACTCAGCATATCGCAACATCTTTAAAATCACAATAATATTGTATCGTGACTTAAGTATCGTGGCAATATTGTATCATGGATCCTCTGGTGATTCCCATCCCTGGTGTGCACCGAAGAACAGGCATTTGGGGCATGGAGTGGGAATGAACTAGACTCCATTCTACTTATTACAAGTCAGTGTTGCATCTAAATGGTGTTGAAACTGATGTTTTAAGGGGAAAAAGTTGCATGATGTTGCTTCATCACTTTGCATTTTAACTACTTTCTAACAGATAAATACCCCCAATTAAAACTGAGTTGAATTTAAACTGACGACAACTAGAACTCTTGCTCAAAATATACATAACGCTATTCACATTATCAGGCATGTTTTCAGAGAGGACATGCTGTACAAGCCATGAACAAAGTCACAGCTGTTTCTTTTACCACTACTGCTACTACTCGTGTTACAAAGATAAATTGCATGACAAATTGTATGTGTGCCATGTTAATATAGTTTCTGTACCACATGGAATTCAGACAGTCTCCGAGCTCACTTAAGGCGCACTGATGCACTAGAGCAAAGATTGCATGAAAATTCAAACTGAGACTCTAATTAAACCATTACCATCACATCCAAGGCGATGTGACTGGCTTCCTCTTAGCTTATGAATAACTAAGTAGTTGACCACATAAATAAATATCCATTCAAAACCTGTCAACTCAGCTGGCGTGATCAGACAGCTTATATACTATATGTTCCGCCTCCCTGTGTTCACCCCTCTTGCCTTTTCCAGGGGGATGATGATGGGTGATCGGTGTTGGGGTGGTTCAGTGGAGCTGAAAGCACTCTCTCTCCATTATCAATGGGGGAAAAAAAATACGTGCCAATCCCTCCTTTGTCAAAACGCATGCAGCCGGTAGCGAAAGCTTTTATGTCTTTATGTAATTTGTGCCAATGACAGTGCCCCAGAAACATTTTACAGCGTCACTGTTCAGTTTTGCCGATGGAGACCACACAGTGCACTTATCACAAACTACTTTAGTAGATGGGGGCCTGCCCCGACAAATAGATCATCACTCACAAAACAGGAGCACTGGATGACCTCTAGATGTTTTGATGTGTGAAATAATGTTATTGTGGCACAATATTCATAGAGTGTGATAGGCCATTCACATGTGGCCATATCTTCCAAATGGTTTCCTAATTTGAGTGGACAGGTCCACCATTGGGTCACCCGCCAGCAGAGTCATGCATTTGACCAGGAATAAAGCTGAAATCAATTTCCTCTGGTCTCTCTGTGGGGCCTTTTGAATGGCCCTGTGTTTGTGCCTGAGGGAGCACTTACTCCACTTCTGCTGACCTCTTTGTCCTTTCCCCTATGAGCATATCGCTCCCATTGAAATGATAACTGCTTTTCAATCTGTGGTCAAAACAACTGGGCACACTTTTTCAAAAAACCCCAATGGCTTTCAAAGCACTTAAGCACAGTTACCAGAGAAATGAATTTTAGGCACTTATCAATATGGAGCATAGTGATTGTCAGAAATCAACCTAAATGCGGCCCGAGGGCCATTTCATTTTGACCTCTCTGCTGGTTGGCCACCCGTGTCTTCCTGTATGCTGAATTACAAGGTTGATGGAATTATATAGCATGTCACAGAGAGCTGCCCTTATTATTCTACCATATACATGCATGTAGCATTGTAAAGCTCCACCTGAAATGAGGCCTCCACTGAAGCAGTGGTGGTCTTGAAGAGGCTATAGAATGCTCATTTTTTCAGTTGGTGCAAAGGTTCCTAAACTAACAACCAGCCTCCACTTTTGAAGAGCTGCCCTGCCGCTACGTGTGCGCCCTACAACTGCAGCCTGTGAAAATCTCTGCTGAATGTTGCGACGAAAATCACCACCCTCAACCATTATCATCTGTTGTCTGGACATAGGAGAGAACAAATTATATGGAAAGAGTGCACTAGATGGGTCTGTGTCGCAAAGCAACACAACTAACTTGGTAAACCACCAGAAAAAAACAACGCAATCTGCAGTACAATGAGTGCATGAAGGCCAAGAAGAATAATGTTGCTGAGGTTACCATATCGTTAATCCCCGTCCTTGTTCAGCGTCAACTCAGACATTCAAAACAGTAATCACAATACTGTGATTGCAGTAAAAGAAGATCTTTATGTGTATATAGTGTGTATACAATGTATCCATAGAAGATGTACTGAATTCAGGTGAAGAATAACCTTATTTTAAGTCTGATTTTGATGCAAAGATTTGTACGTCAGCAGGAATGTAGCACAACATGCAGGTAAAAGCAGTGCAATAAAAATATTTTGATCTGAATATTGATCAGAGTAATTCATTCAATCATTATGGCCATAATTGTGCGACCCTACTTCAACAGCATAATCAAATACCTGGAATTCAGTAATGGCTTTTGGTTTTGGTGTGCCACCCCAAGATTTTCAGTCTCCCCATCTGGCCACCCCATGACAAATTTCTTGGGGTACCACTGCACTGAAGTTCTCACAACAGACTATGGTCATATTTAGAAGACAACAGAACTAAGCAGCTGCATGCTTCAGTGTTTTTAATTGGGCCCGAAGTTGAACTTAGCATGTACTGTAATGTATGTAGTATGTAGAAGGAACAAATGGAAACAAATACAATCATTTCCAAAACTTTGTGTCATATGCAATTGTAATTCAATTACAGTACCACCAAGGAGGCCTGGAATCTGTTGCAGAATGGCTCGTTCCGACTCACTGCTTTGGGTAATGGTGTTTTCTTTGCTCGGGAAATGAAATATAATATCATTAAATAGAGATATGCAGAATGAAGTGTCGACAGATCCATCTTGGGTGCCTGCTCAATCTGTTTGTGGGTGCTGAGTGGCTCCCCAATGACAGATCCAGCTTATCATTGAAACATCCCGCTCATGGAAATCTGGGGATTTGGCTCATTCGACATTTTCGAGATTTATGGTTGTCAATATGTTGAGGTGGGAACAAAGACAGGCAATTAAGGGAAGATCCTGAAGAATGCTGAACAGTCTATTACTAAGGATTTGTTGGGAAGATGGGAGGTCTTTTCTAAGGCCACAGATTCACAGATCAGACTACAGCCCTCTCCTGGTAATCCACACGCATGCAGGTTCACGTGTTCAATTCGCACCTCTGCAAGGATTAAATCATCCCTGAACACGGCTATCAGCTGTGACTGAAACCATTGACAAGAGACAGCTAGGATTTTCAGTGTTTGCACTAACCCCAAAGATAATATTTGCCGTGGTTACCACTGCTTTTGGCTGCAGATAGCAGTTAAGAAGGGCTGAGGAGGGGAAAAAATGAAGAGGGGAGGCAATAAAGAAAAGCTTTGATGTTGTCATGCATGATTGTGCGGAGGCATCCTCAGGCTTGTGTCGAGTGTGTTGATTTAGTGAGTGCTGCAGAAACGAGAATACAGATGGCTATTTGGGGCTGGGCTCTGAGAATTAGAACCTCTCTGACACACACTTCATATACTTCAGACACGAGCGTCAGATTCTGTTCCACAAGTGTGGCACTATGCCCATTTAATTAATTTACTTTGACTGCCATTAGGAGAAGGACTATAGAAAAGGGTACAGGAGCAATTAAGCCTATGTATGGCACTGACCACTCAAGCATTGGAGTCTGTTTATTCTAAAAATTGTATATAACAAATAAGTGTACCCAGCTCATGTTTATTCATTGGGCACCATTTCCAGTCTATCAGATAAATAGCTCAAAGGCTGTCTTTAAAAATTCATTTGAGGGAAAGTTAACATTTATAACTTCCCAAACCTGCTCTTAGGACTGATGAATTTTTAATTTCAGCACACCCACGATTGAAATAAAATTCAAAGGAAGGTGTGATGTCACTGAAAAACAAAGGAAAGCCATGTGATGGCTTGGCAATGCCCGCTAATTCTGGTGGCACACATGAGGTCTCCAGGTGTTTGGGACTTGCCTGCCTCTATGCAACAGCAGGGCATTCCAAATGCCTAACTGGATTCTGCACCTGAGCTCGGGACTGGAGAGCCAAACAATATGGGGGTGTTTTATTCTGAAACGTAGTCCATGGATCATGCAAGCAGGCACTTAGGCAAAAGGTGACAGATGTTTCCCTATATCAGATCCAGGAAATAAATAAATAACTGCAAAGTGCAACAAATGAGTTGCGTCCACTCCATGTGGTGGACATCTGTGCTACAGACTGCCTCTAGTTGTGACTTAGGTCTCTTTGTTTTAGTATCAAGGAATGGTTTTGTTCTAAAATATGGAATATATTTTTTTTTAATATAATGTGCCTATAAGTGTGTGTGTCTTTATATAATTAACAAAAACCTACAAGAATAAATAAATAAAAAGGAATATGGGAATATATCACTGTGACTGGGCTGGATGGTGGCTCTCTACCTGTTTGCTCTAAAAAATTTCTTTGAGCCTCCAGAATTTAATTTAATATCTGAAACACTGAAATCTTTGAAAGCCACAAGTTAAAATAATATAATTTAAGACATTTCAATATTTCAAGGACCTGCAGTCACTCTGTTCTAACAAGAAACACACGACCTTAACTGAGTTTTTAATTTCCGGTGACGGACAAATTCAACTTGGAGGATTCCATCTGCATGTAAATAGTCTGATGAAAGAGGACCTCTATGTTCTGCCTTCGTTCCATCTTTCTTTTTTTTGTTCTTTCTTTCCTTAATGTGACACACTAGCGGCAGCCTATTGTACATTATACTTGCAAGTCATGCACATTTGGCTAAACACAGCTCCGAGGCATAATGTAATCAGGGAAGCCATATTCTTGTCGCACAGAGTACCCAATATTTTGGAAAATGGGATTCAGCGCATTCTCATCAAACCCCTGGAATGAAATATGAAAATTTTTTATAGCTGTGGTATTTGCTAGAATAATATGCTCGCCAGGTGAATAATCACACTGGCTGGAAGTGACAAACCAGTGTGCTGTGCCATAAATAAGATGGGAATGGGGCATAGGGAAATTATTATTATCCTTTTAGGAGGGTGTTCTGCTGTTACTATTCTAAAATATAAGGCTTGTGCTTATACATATAAATTCAAACTCGGGCTGTTTGGCACTATCCAGTGCCCCAACGCTCAAAAGGGGCTTTAGATGAATCACAACTGTGATGACATGCATCCCCAAACAGTTAAGCCACTGTTTGATGAATGTGATCCACTAAATACAGTGGATGCGGAATATAGTTGGCAGAGGTTGGCTGATAGAGGATTCTGCTGTAGTAAGCCACAAAATACCCAGTAAATTCAACTGTTTTCTAAAAGCTAGAAAACATGTGTCACTGGTTTTTCCTGCCAGTATTATCAATGGAGAACTTCATGGTAACAAGACAGAGAGTCTACAGCCATGCTAACAGCTCTGTTTGGATGCACTTAGGGTATTAGTTTGAGATAAATGCTAACGTCAGCATGCGGATATGCTAATTTTTAGAGGGTATAATATTCAACATGTTAGCATTTTAGTTTAGTTTAGTTTGTTAGCATGCTAACATTTACTAATTAGCACCAAAGGACGGTAAGGCCGATGGGAACGTCAACTTTGCAACTATTTTACCTGATGATACGAACTAGACTGTTATTACTTATAACCCTCAGTCTGGGGGAGGGGGGGGGGTAAAATGTTATACATGTACAGATTTAAAAATTAATTTGCTCAATTTAAAATCCTAAGAGCGTTTAGCCAGAGCACCCAGTACCTTAGTGGGTAGACTGTGTCCAAAGTCAGCATCCTTGCTGCAGCAGCCATGGGCTTGATTACAGCCCACAGCCCTTTGCTGCATGTCGTTCACCCCCCCATGCTTGACACTGACCTGTCAAGTCCTAGTTTGGTCCAAATACCAACCCAAGGTCAGAATGAGACTTGGAACAATCAGCTATCTGTCTACAGAATTGCATACTGAACCATTTACATTTATTGGCATGGTAATGACATAAAAATGATTCCTAACCTATAGTTCTGTATGGATTTGCCAGAACAGTCTGAATAACACTCTGTCATTAAGGTTGCTATGGTTGTTTATCATTCTGCTCATAAAAAGGCTGCCTCTACAGTAATTGGAAATTCAGCTTCCCATCCTACCAGGGGCGGTGTCAAAACATTTACACCTTGGCTTGCAAATCCGATAAGACCAGATTTATAAAGATAGCGATCTCATCTCTGACTGTTATTCACAGATATCTTCTGACAGTCATGTTTGAAAAGGCCACGACCTTCAGAGTCACTGCTTTGTAATGGAAAGAAACCAGTTCGGCTGAATTAGTGAACCACATCCGAGGGTTCAATAACGGACTCCCTCCATCCTGTTACCTTGTCAAGACAATAGATTGATAGGAAACGTATGTTGGTTCAAGTCTTTGAAACGCCACAAAGGGGCGGCTTGAAAGAGGATGGATTACATCCTCTTTGAAACTTGTGATTCCTCACCACTAACCTGAGTCTTAAACTGGTGGACGATTTCTGATATGTCCTTTCAAAGTAAAAAAAAAAAAAAAAGGGCAGCTCTGTCACACCAAAGAGGTCAAAGAAATCAAGTGAATCCAAAAGAGCGGTAATACTTTTGGTGGGGTCCATTTCTTAAACTAGATAAAGTGTATCGTTGGAGTAAAAAGAAAAGCCTTGTTTCTCATTTTCTGCCGCTTCCATTCAGCTATGTCGGCCTTATCTTCCATCCACAGCCAACTGTATGGTCCAACACTGCCTTGATACGACAAGTGTAAGATAAACTTGACAGATCAACTTTTTCGATAGTCACCGAGCCCATAAACAACTGGGGCCTCTAATCTGATAATCCACCAATGAAAGATTAGGCGCAGGGAGTATTATTGTGTTGTCACTCTTGCTTACAGGGTCACATGGGCTTTAGCTGCCAGGGTTAGACATCCCTCGGCAAATCCGAGGAAAGTGTCACATCTCAGCAGGTGAGGTGCGGCGATAAGACAGACTGGGGGATATTAAATGGACAAACTGCAATTATCACAGGCATTAATGAGAAAGCAAAAATCTACAGGAGGGTGGCAGGGTGGCCTCGTGATTAGAGACACATTCTGTAGCTGAAAGGTCACAGATTTGATCCCAGAAATAGTCAGTGTGTGTCTATCAGCAGCTGTTTGTACTGTGAAGTATCCTCAAGCAAGCGTCTGCGTGTTCTTTTTCTGTATCAGTGGAGTTTCAGCGGGGTTCAAACCTAAATGATAGAAAATGTCTGGTATCAAAAACTTTGATTTATGCTATGAACGACATTAACGCAGCCCACATTGTCCTCTTCTGCTCCTTTCAGTTTGCAGTCCTGCTTCTCTGTACATTTCCGAACCTGATATTAACCATCCAGGCAGCTCCTGCATATGCTCACTGCTATCTCGCAAGGAGAGCCGGAGAGTTGGAGTAATTCAAACATTCTTCAAACTGCAATTTATTTTCCCCGAGTTGTAATTATGGTCTATTAAAATGCAAATGATGTCAATGGCAGAGCAGCGCTAATCACTCAATGTCTGTTTATGGGCAGTACAGCCACATTAGAGAGAGACTCGCACAGTGGAGACTGAGATGAACAGAGATCCTCTATCTGTGAAGGATCCAATAAATTAGACCCCTTTCTCAATGTATAGAATGCATTTTTCTCAAGGGATGTAAAGATAGTCTTACCACAAAATAATGTTCAAGTTATATAAAGTTGATGGTTTCATATGCTAGCAGAGTTGTGCCAGCTGTATCTTTAGTAATCTGTAAACATTTCATATGAACATCATGTACCATCTGTGGACTGTTGTCTATTAAGATATGTGACTACATATTACTATATGTTTTGACATTTATTTTGACAGACACACTCTTATTTACAGGCACAGAGGACTAGTAATGTTAATGGATTGATCTGCACACTGTTGTTGAACATTGACATCTGCTGGTATGCAAATTGTAGCTCTATGGATTTAAGAAACCTGTCATAACTACCTGTTACAGCTGGCACAAAGTATCGCAACATATGTTGTACAACAATATACAGTAATCATAGTAAGTTAGTCAGTTATTATCTGTGTGTAATGCCAAACATTTGGCTGTCCTTTACGGGAAGACAAGACACCACTATTTATTAAACATCCCAGAAACTGTTAGACTATTATGTGTACTTCCACATACTTTAAAACAGTCACCCAGTCTTGAGATTTAGGACAAAGCATGTCCTACCAAAAAACAAAAAACACACCCTTACACCCTGTTAAAGGATTTTATATTAAATAAATCTGATTTATAAATTATTTTGAACTGCTTTCATGTATTTAACTTCTAAACTAGCCCCGTGCCAGTACACACCCCTGCTCCACACAATTAAAAAAATGTGTTAAAAGCCTTCAAAATCTAAAACTAACAGCATGTGCTGGCAACATCAATGTAAAAATCTACTGCTATAGTCATGTTTGTTTTAATTTTTATTTTTTATTTTTTATTTATTTATTTATTTTTTTTTTTTGTGAAAATGTTGGTCCTTTGAAGATGCGTCCCAGATTTTTGTCAGCTCCGTCAGATTTCCACAATATATATATATATATATATATATATATATATATATATATAGCAAGGGCCTTGCTTTAGAGAGGTCGCCATCTTGTGCCGCCATGTATGTATGGCAGACCGAGCGGACAATCCAGCCAGCCAGAGAACGCGTTTCGCGTGTATAAATAAACCAACGAAGACAGCGGAAGGAAGGAAGAAGGAGGAGGAAACAGCAGAGAGTGTTAGTAGTTCGTCGATAGAGAGTAGTGAATAGTTTTTTTAGTTATAAAGTTTGCAAATGGACCACAATTACCACACAACAGGAAAGAATGAACCCGAACCGTCATCTGCGAGGAAAAGAAGACGCAACTTCACTCCTTGTGATGCACTCTCTGCGGCGCTTCTCCTCCTGATGATATATCACCCCAATGATGGCAGCATTAGCACCGAATCCCATTCTGTGCATTCAGCCTCTCTTCTCGCCCGCTCAGCATCCAACACATGGAGTTCCTCATCTGTATGCTCCGGCTCAAACAGGTATGGCTCTGGGTCTGTGTCCGCTACAAGGAACTCTTCAAAATCGCTTTCAAAGTCGTCCATTGCAGCTACTATAGTCCGGAGATATTGCTAGGCTAAATAAACAGCTGAGCACTGTTTACCGGCTACGCTGTCAGTCAGTGTGCGGGCTGGAGATTGGTTGAGCAGAGAGGGGAGGGGGTCCCCACTCAGTATGGTAAACGATTATGTGTATATGAAGTGTGTCTGTTACGCTAGAAGAGTCAGAGTTTGGGACGGAGTCTTTTACCCCCTGGAGTGTTACCGGAGTTTTTGGAGTGCTCAAATAAACAGGCCTTTTTCCCAAACGCTCCTCTGGTCTCCTGCTCGTGAAGGATTCATTACAATATCGTAACATGGTTTAGATTTCTAAATAAATATTCACCTCGTCGCTTGATAGACCTACTCCTGAAAAACTCGTGCACAAGGCTTTTTGTCCCTACGAGGCCACCGTCATTTATCCGACGGGAGGGGTGAGCGAGTGAGCCCTGCAATCTAGAATTTGACCACTGATGTCACTGTTTTCAATCCATTTTACACACTGGCCCTTTAATCAGACATTAAATGGGGTAGTTATACCCAATGGACTCGTGCCTCACTTCCGGGTTTCCAAATGCTGCTCAAGTACTGGTTATCTTACTATTTTTTAATAAATCCATTAAATAATCCTGCTGTCTGGTGTGTATTAACTATAACTGGTCAATTAAATAAGCTTTAAAGGTTTAGAAATTAGTATTGATTAGCATTAAGAGAACTATCTTTGAACAATTAAAATGGCTTCTAACCACGAGTGCTGTGAAACTGATAAATATGTAACTTTTTGACATCAACTCTGTCAGATCTTACCTCCATCCATCATGTATGCTATTCAAGTAAAAACTGAAATCACTGGGAGGTTGGCCCATTACAGGTTTTAATAGTCAAGACTTTGATCTTTAAAATATATTTTTCCTAGCCTAATTGAAGAGTAAAAATCAAAAACCCAAATAAATATGGTTTTGCTCCAATGAGTACAATGCATTTATGTCAAATAAATAAAGTGTACACTGAATAACAGTAGGGAAAAAAAGGAAATGCTACAAGCCTTGATCAAGCCTATCAGATAATTATTCCAACGAAATAACTCTCTGGTCAGCCTGCTTATTTCCACATCAAGTAACCTATTCCATAACGGAGCTACATGTATGTTTCAGTGAACCTCACATGATCCTTATGCCATAAACTCAACTGTGAGCAACTTTTGTGCATATTACAATAGCAATAATGTCCAATACTCCATGAGAAAAGCTTGGTATATTGATGTTTTGTATGTCATATTAATATGCGCTAATTCACTGCAACATATAAACACACAAAGTAATGTAAATTGAAGTGCTCTGAGTATAATTGGATAATCTCAATAACATTTAGCATTTAACAACACAGCTAATCAGCTATGCACAGTACACAAAAATATTGCTTGCTGATTAAAACTATACGCAGTCGCTGCCTCGGAGTACTGGCACCTTAAAAGAAAAAACAGCTGAACAGAGTTTCAGATCAGACTTAATCATTTTGGCCTCTAACACCAAATAATTTGAAAATCCTATCTGAGACATTTTATCTTTTGTTTAAACAATCCAGACTGCATGCTATGAAGTCACATGTACACATTCTCTGCTGGGTGGAGGTCCGCGGTTACACATACGAGGCTGATAATCATCCATATTTCAGTGTTTTATTCATGAGTGCATAGCCACGGGTAGAATATGTTCATGCATGTTAAACTACACATGATTTCCTGTTGGGGGTCATGTGAGTGAAAGCTACACAAGAGCTGCACTTATGGAATAATAATGAAGGTGATGAGCATGAATTACATCTGCGTCGTAAGCAACCTATTTCATGTTCTTCCCTCTGCTGTGTGCAATTTCGGCACACTGCTATTTCTTTCCCCCCGTAGTTGATGTTTACACATGTGTATGGTCTGTGCTCCCATCACTTTTGCTATGCATGACATGGAGCCTAGTGGGGATTAATGCTTATCTATAGTAGTGTTAACCATATGCCGTGACAACAACCTCATGTCCCCCTTATCACAGGGTTAGCTGACAAGACATGGTGTCATTAATAATCAAAAACCTCTGAACTGGATGCAGCCCAACAATGCAGAACCGCCACTGAAATTATACAAAAAACCCAGAGCTACATGGCAAATGTAAACATGTTTTAAATATTAAGTAAAATTGGGTTTTTGTTTAAATATTAGTCCGGAAAAAGACGTCAATTTGACACTTGAGATATGGATGCTTCGGCACAGCTACATGCGGTCTGATAGGGGATGCCGAACCCTCTGCACATATAAGCATGCTAAGATAACGCTGCATGCATATCAGGCAAATAAACTGTCACCCTGCACACTTTACAAATTGAGAACAAGCCGGCCGCAATAGTGGAGTGCTTTTGTAATCACTGGTGAGAGGATTTGTGAGAATATAAATAGCACTTTCATTAGATCAATACTGTCATCCCTCCTCCGTCGGCTCACATTAAGAGCACAAGCTGGGTAATAATGGAGGACTGGTTGGACACACTCTGTAGCATTCTGTTTGATCATAAGGGGTGGTGTCCCCTAGGGCGCAGTCTCAGGCCTGCTGATAAATTCATCTTTCTGACTGTCCCCCTGGGAGCTCGCCAATGAGTGAGGGACATTGACTTTTCATTAAGGAGATCACTGCATTGGAAATTGAATTTATTTTGGGCTTAAGAACATAACAGAGCTGTTTGTGAGTCAGCCCGAAGGCCACAGAAGAATGCCGATACACCGAGAGCTGATGGAATGTTTTGGTTGACTAATAACGCTCCCCCCTGTTCCCTCTAGTGAAATACATACAGGTGTCAAGAAATAACATGCAAAGTTGAAGACTCTGCTGTTATTATTGGATAGAGTGTGCTATAGTTCTTTTCAGTCGACTGCTCGATGCCTCGTTTAAATGATAAGAAGTGCACGGTTACATAGAAGATGTATTAACATGTTTTCACAGCCATATAGTCCTGAATCTATATAGCATATTTGTGTGGAAAGTGAATTGCATATGGCAGGAGCACAAAGCACACACACGTTATTTTCTCTAACTTTAATATATGTGACACCATTTTTAAAAACAGTTATCATTCAGCAGTTAAGGCAAAATTGACTTACCTACAGAAATGCATGAATTTAATAGGCTCATTAAGTTTATACAGTATATTAGTGTGCATTGCAGGGAATTCAATATTATTTATAGACTGCATTTTACCACCCAAGATCACAAAGGTTCAGCAAAATATCAAGGGTCACTTCCTGGCACTGTACCTTCCACCTATGCAAAGCTTTTACACTTGCTGTAAATTACATCAAGGTGAACTAAAGTGTTTACCCCATTAATTTATTTCAGCTAAAGCCAGAGCGCTGACCCATAAAATGAGCTAAGATAATACTGACCTTAACATGGTCTTCTGCACATGGAGGTAATTGCTAAGGCTCCAGATCAATCAATATTGACTTGCCAGTTTTTTTTTTTTTTTAACCCCCTTCCCCACCCAGTATAGCTTGAGCTGAATGTGTAAAATTGGCTTTAGATGGATGGAGAACATATCCCTGATAGTTTAACCTTTATCTAGCTAACATGTTCACTTATCTGTACAATTATAGATTTTGCCAGTCAAGCTGTTTCACAGAAAATCTGTTGAGTGTTAAAAGACTGGAGAGTACAGCCAGGCTAATTGTGGACTGTGTTTAAGTTGAACTCTCTGGAAGAATTATAACGCATATAACAAGACCGTAGTCAACGTAAAAGTCGTGTCCGTGCACAAGCTTCACAGTCATATGCAGACTTGTATCTTTTGGCAGAAAATAGCTGATACTGAGCAATAACATTTCAACAATAAATTACTGAGGAAACAGGTAAGCAGGCGCGCACACACACAAACACACATGCATACCTTTACATCACAATCGCTGTGTACTCCAAGGCATTTGATTTCTCTTTAATTTTTCAAGGTAGGGGCACAGACTTAGCAGGCATTTCCATCTTGACTTGATAAATATCACAATCTTCTTTTCCCTGCCACACTGAAGTAATTTATTTTCTATCTCTCCAAGCTATATTTTCCAGTTAATATTTCATTTTTTTTTCATACAACCTGACAAAGGATGCCACAAGGGATGATAAGAAGTCTGAAACCTTTGCACTCTCGCTCTAGATACAGGATTTACCTTGAGAATTTTTTCGAAGAAATAAGACTTCTAAAATAAGGGAGACACTTAAAACAACACCAGTGTGTTCTTCTTTTGAGCTATACAAGCTATACATCGTCTTCTCCTAATAGCTCATTATGAAACATTGATGATTCGTGTTTGGTGTTGATGTGCGTTTGATCCAAGTTCATAGATGACTGCAGCTAACCACAGGGTTACAACCCGCGCTGAGTGTCTGATGAAAACAACAAAACAACATGCTACAAATGTGTTTCCCCTCAGGTGATGCTCACAAAGACTGGCTGACTAGAGTCGCTATTTATAGAGTTTTCAAAACAGCAAATCCTGATTGTGTCACTCAGACCTGTTTTAATACCCAGCAGCTAAACATTCATCATTCATATGCTACAAATGTGCTCTGTTTTGACTCGGGATTATGAGGAGAGAATTCAAAGTATTAACGTTTTTTTGCATGAAAACTGTGATCTCAGTGATTTACAGAGGGGGGCTTGTATTCTTTGCAGCAGAACCAAATTACATGTTCCTTGAGTGATGGGTAGCAGTGTCCTTCTGGCTATTCAACTCGCCCTTAATTTGAATTTGATAAGATTTCTTTTTGAGACATTGTTAGGCTAATGTAAATTTGGAGGGGGGACGCGGGCCTACCGCTGGCTTAACTTTGATGAGGTGTTAATATCTAATATCAAAAGCAGATAAAACCCTTATTAGCCCCAGTGGTCTTGCTAGAGTGGGAACTTATTACACAGAGGAGATGAGACGAAAGCAGATGAAGTAATAAGACTGCCGGGGGCTTTGTTACATGTCCTTAAGCTTTCTGACGGGGTCAACTTAATTTTGTGACTTAAATGCTGAGGGTTTACGGATGCAGACAAGCTGACATTGTTTGAGAGATCTAATTCAGACTCTCATATTTCATAGACTGCAACATCTGGGGGATTACAGTGTCTCGAGCCAGAGGCAGTTTGATAATCGGTTGTCATTTTAGGAGTTGTGCGCCCTTCCCAGCTTTGGCGGTTTCTAAAGGTCTTTGGTTCAATCAAATGTTTGTGAGATTAGTTGGCTGCACTCCTTTCAAGAACTATTTCCATGTGGGTTGGGTTTTAATGTTTGCCTTTAGGCTTTCATGGTAAAACACTCTGAAAATATGCTGGAAGACTGATAATTTTGGGCTCTGAAAGTTATTTTGAGAAATATGTAGCCATGCTTTGTCACAATTTAATGGTCTATAAGGAATAATACACATTGTAAACTTAAACCAGTTGTGAAATGCAGTAGTTTGTAACGTAAACACATAAATAGGATCATTGGGGCTGGATGTGGACTGAGGATGTGCAGTGAATTTGTAACAAGACTGAAGAGTCTAGAGCCATGCTAGCAGCTCTGAGGCTATACTTAGGCACAGCAGTGCTTTGAGCTAAATGCTAATGCCAGCATGCTAACATGCCTGTAATGATAATGGTAAGATGCTGATGTTTAGCAGATGTAATCATAGACTGGATAAAAAAAGTGGATAACCTTGGGTCTAAAAAGTAAAGCCAGTGCCGAAGTGCCTTAAACCTGCATTCGTTCTAATGGCCAGCAGGGGGCGACTCCACTGGTCGCAAAAAGAAGTCAGATTGTATAGACGTCTATGAGAAATGACCCAATATCTTGCTTGATTTATTACCTCTGTAAACATTTTCCTCAGGAGTTTATGGTCTTAGTAGCTAGTCTCAGTAGTAGTTTTGTAAATTATGGCCCCATTTACGTTAAAGAGACAATAAACAAAATAAGTCGTGTGGAAAGTGCTCTTTGGCACCAAAAATCCAGGATGGCGACAGCCGAAATGCCAAACTAGAGGCTTCAAAACGGTAATCCAAAAACCACTGGATGACTTCACGATGGCTACGTCCACTCCTTTCACACAGTCAATGAGTGTAATGTTTCAATGCTCAACTCTTCAATGTGTTAGCATGCTAACTATTGCTAATTAGCGCTAAACACTGAGTATGGATTAAGATGGTGAGAATGCATTTAGTTTTGCATGTGTAGTCTTAAACCAGTTTAAAACTTTGACTTCATGATGGCACCAGATAAAGAGCGAGATATTACAGTTCATTCTAACAGGGACATGACTGTGTTTTCCAAATTTATTGGCATTTCACCCAACATTTATTGAGACATTTCACTAAAAACTACAAATGTGAACCAAATTTTGGCACTCAAGGAAAGTCAGGGACTCACCAAAGTCATTAGGATTCCGTGTTGAAAACCTGAATGTATTTTAAATTTTTTGTGCCAATCCATCCAATAAATGTTGAGTTACCTCAGTCCAGACAAAAGTGGTGCACCACCACAGACATTGCCCTCCCTAGAACCCTGCTACCAGCAATTTGTTTTGCTTTTCAGAAGAGAGGATGTTGTTAGTAGTTCAACCTCTTTAAATATAAATGCAGCTTTGCAGACACTGCTGACTTGTAAGGCATTGTAAACTACCTTGCTAGACCTCTCCGGAAAGCACAAAGTAAGCACACTGTTCGTATGCCACCAATCAATGCCTTGGACCAAGAGGAATGAGCTTTTGACTCACTGACTGAGGGACGGCATCAATACAAAGCGTTCACCCTAAACAAGTCGGAAAACACCTTGGGTTCCAGCACTATGTCCCATTGATTTCTGTTCAGCTCAACGCGGATTCTGCAGCATTTAGACATTTAATTCCCTTTCAAGCAAAGTCATTACACAGCCGGGCATTTAATTAAGCAATCACAGCGGTGCAATCTAAATGATTCAGTGTCTAAATGAGGGCCAAGTTGGCAGTGTCTAAATGTGGGCCATGTTGGCATTATTGTGTCGTTACAGCTTCTAATGAAGCCGCTTCCAAAATTTAAGATTTATAGAAAAATACAATTCTTGAGAGAGACATGCCCTTCTCAACATATGAATCCTACAGCTCCTCAACAACAGCTTACAAAAACAAAGAAAAAGGTCAACATTTTAGGATTCACACGCAATAAATCCACATAGTTAGACTCTTAATTAAGTGCATCAAAGGAGTTTTTGAAATGGAAGGAGCCAGGTATTCACGGCTGACCTATTTCCTCTGCAAAGAAACATTCGAGGGGCATGGGCACAGATGTGTCTGAGGATGTACTGGGGAGGTGTTCTCACCTCTCCACGCCTCTGTGAACAGGGCGACAGTTTATTATGTCTGGATGTGGCCTCTGTGTGCTTGGTTTGCCTTTCCCCAAATGAGCTCAGCTGTAATGACATTGAAATTCAGAAAATGTTCATAGTCGGTCAGTCAGCACTGCTTATTGTGAACGTCGTAATGAAGAACTGCAAATACAGTACTTTGATACGTATTAATTTTTGCAAATCATTTGAGTCATCAAGTCTTTTCTTAAAGTTGTTGATTGCCCTGCCATGCTGTATCAGCACTGTTTATCAAAAAAATAATTACCCAGAAAAATAGGAAAACAATATTTTGCACTTTGTGATTCACTCATTAAACAATGCTATCAAGAAATGGCAAAACTCCTGCAGCCGATAGAAAATAGACAATTAAATTCATGTCCCATTGAAGCAGCGTGGACAAATAATGTGAATGAGTTAAAATTACAAATTGCTTACAAATATAAGTCTCTGGTAAATGGAGAATTAATTTCATGGCAGGTTTGCCACTGACGCTGCAAAAACCTTTTTCAGCACACAAGCCGTGTACTGTTCTGTGTGATTCTTTATCGCTCATCCTCGTCTCTTTGCAGTGGGCAGGTGTGCAGGTGGCACCAGCACCTGCAACTGCACCTGTGTAGTTTGTGTCACAGTATGCTGGTCTCTCAAAGCCATTTGTTCCCAATCATGTTAGTGTGCTCTCTGCAACTGCTCCAAACATACTGGTGACTGGTTTTTCATCCATATTTTTACAAAACAAAAGAACTTCTGTGATGCAATTTCCTCCTAGTGTCTATGGGGATTTTAAAGGTATAGTTCAACATTTTGGAATAAACTAATTTGCTTTCTTGCTGTGAGTTAGATAAGAATATTGATACCATTCTCTTGCCTCTGTTGGACTGAATAATGTATTTAGCTGGAGTCAGTCACCCTAGATTAGATTGGCTAAGCACAGAGGGGGAAACAGCTAATTTGGCTCTATCTGAAAGTGACAAACCAGCACCTCTAAAGTTCAATGACTTAATCAGTGAGTTTTAGAGGTGCATGTAGGCCAGGCTAGCTGTTTCCCCCCCGTTTGTCGTCTTTGTGCTAAGCTAAGCTAACTGGCTGCTAGCTCCAGAGGGCTGTACCACAAAGCAGAGTCAGGCTTCCTTTGTCTGAGCTGGCTTGACAAACCCTAAAGCCTCAGTCAGAGGTAATGGGTACCATGATGGTGGTTATCAACTTGCTCTATTTACCCAGGCTGCACATTCACATAAAATAAGGTTAAATGACATGTCAGCATCTGTAATATGTTTTTAATCATTGAATCATATTTAAAAGCAGTCACTACTGTTTCTTCATTTGAAGCAACAGTAGTGATTGCATTAATATTACCAATTGTGTGAATTCACTACTTAATATACTTATTTTACCACTCTGTTTGTTTCTGATGTGACAGCTGCACATCCTACAGCTCTGAAACTTCGAACTTGATGCAGTAGATTTAAAGGTTACACTCAACTGCATGTATATATTCTAACACTGTCCTATAATGACGGAGACATGAAAATCACTTACTTTTTTGGGTAAATCAAATACCTAGCACATTTGCTATTTGGTGTTCTATTAGCTGTAATATACCAGCAGTGTGAAACAGACTTCAGCAAATCAGGACCAAGCGTAAAAACATAATCCAAAGTGGTAACATTATGGTATGGTTTAAAGGAATTATACCACATTTCATATGTATATAAACATCATCCTGATTAAAAATTTAGTGATATATAAAAGTATAGACGGCTTCTCCTATGGCCATTGTGGGCCAAGGGACCAAAGAACACTACAAACACATTCGGTAGTTCAGCCAGAACAACCTTGCAAATCAAATGAAACTTTTTCTGCATCACTGATGTAGGCTACTGTAAGTTCTCATACAAAAAAACAAAGAAACAAACAAGAAAAGTTGGATAAACTGCATTTATAACGTTTTCCCTCAGCTTACAATCTGTATAGCTCTTATATTGAATATTGACTAAGGGTGGCACTATTCAAAGGAGTGGCGAAAGGCACTTTTAGAACGATTTCAAGCTGAAACTCTGAACAAAACTTGGTCCTGACTAGGTTAGGTTTTCTGCATAGTTTACCATGGCAATCTAGCCAGGTTAAAAGAGAGCGGCCTTCGTAGGATGGAAAACTGACTGAACATACCTCGCTGGCCCACGAATCTTGTTTCACCCTTCAGGTTCCTAGCCTATTTCCTGTGGTATCATTTTCTAATCTAACTCTCAGCAATAAAGTAAATAAGTGTATTTAACAAAATGTCGAGTTATTCCTTCATCTTTTATGCTGGTGAGCATGACCAATGCCAAGTTTATACCACAAGTTTGTAGCCTTGATTTTTCTCTCACTGACAGTTTTTGGAGATCACAGAGAAAAGCCCTAGAGGCAAACTGGTGGTTGCTTTTGTAAGCAACAATCGCTATGTGTGAATATTTAAAGATGGCAGAAATGCACCAATGCGTCAATGTGCTGCAAAGGCCCAGGAGACATCTAGCAAGTTCAATATCCAGACCTGTCTGCAAGTCCAAATCCTGTTGTGTGAAATTAATTTTGGCCGACAATGACAGCAGGGACCATCTAATATGGAGAGGAGCCATTCTCTTCTCCATATTCTTTGTTTTGTGTCCTTTATTGGTTTTTTTGCTGCGTCGGCCAGTAACAATTCGCATCACAAGTTTCTTGCGGTCATCCATTTTTGGAGGGAAGAACTCCTGTCTGACTCTTGGTCTTGCTGTCTTGTGATCTGTGTGACCCCTGTCACCGATCACTCGTGTAATTTGCTAACCACAACTTAAAGATGCCCCACTATAAGGTCATGTAATGTGATCAGAACAGCAATCTCACAACTTTGAAAGTTGTGCAGTGTGTAGATGCCATCAAGTTATTCTATGGTTCAGTGGACCAGAGCCCTGTGCCACAGTGATTGTGGAATTATTTCATTCCAAATAGAAGTGTTGCTTGATAATGACACCTGGTGATTTTGCATTTTTAAAAAACTATATTTTCCCCAAACTTGAACTTTGACATTCTAAACTCCAACTACAGATGTTAATCAAAGTCAAGACTTAATCCAGGCCTGATAAGATGCTCTATTTAACAGGCTCGTTTTAGCGGGGGGCTCGATCAGGTGAAATGAAGAGGAACTGATTGCTTGTGGTGATTGTGCTGATTACATTTTAAATTTAAAACTTTCCTGGTACATGGTCTTGAAGAGTATTGCAGACAATGACATGGCGGGCTTAGTAAATGCCAAGGTGCCTGCAATCTCATAGTCTGGGAGGGAAATACCACACTTTATTTTTGACTTTAGTTGTTGAAGTTACAGAACTGTGGCTATGAGGATGTTGCAAATGGAAAAACAAACAAAAATCTACTCAGGGTAACTCTTTGTATATGTTAGTACTGCAAATAGTCTACAATTCTGATGTGTAGATGTGGCTATTTTCCCTCTTGACCAACTCTTTATGTCTGTCATTGGTAAAATATATAAAATAACACTGAATTCTCCCCACCAGATCCAAATGCTGAAAATACAATTTTCATATAACCCTTTGTACGTCCTGCCCCAGCAGCACCCATTTATCATCAACACGTCTTCGAATAAAACAGTCATGTTCTATAGGACGGAGAGTTCACCATTTCTGACTCTCTCTCATTGTGACTGTGGACAGAATTCACAATGACCGAGATCCGTGTTGCAATTTCCCCCCTAGTCAAAACATTATGGATGCTTGTGCTACAGCTGTCATATAAATGACATTTGAAAATATATGATGAAAGGAATTTGCATGAAATACGGCATGGGATAAAGCATTAGCATATTTGGAGGGGGGGTATTTGCAATTGTGTCCGTGCCCTCTCTTGGAGATGACAGATCATGTCATGTACATACAGTACATGCGTAAAGCCCTCCACAAGCTGCTAACTGCAATTTAAAAATCTAAATAATTACAGAAATAAGGAAATATTAATGTGTTGAGAGCAGGGTTGTACCGTGTTTACATCCACACAGTGCCCAATGCAGGTCTATAAGGCATTCAGTCCAATCACTGTCTGTAAGCACGAATAATCTTGTGCTAATGCAGGTTCACAAGAGAACTGAGACTAATCTGTGCTGTACCCGTTTCAGTCACAAAAACGGGAGACTCACAAATCATTTTACAGAATCACATCAAGTTTTTGCAACTCCTGCATCCCAGTGGGTTTAATATCATGGCACAGATATCAATTTCAATGCGTAAAATCGCTCTTGATCTCTTTTACATCATTTTGCATCTTTTCCAATTCGTTCTCCAAAGACTTGTGTGTTGGTGTGACACCGCGGATTAAGGAGCTAATGGCAAACGCGCCATCTTTTTGACTGCGTGCTGCAGTTGTGCAAAGTTAACTGTGAGCAGGAATATTTTAATGTTGCTCAGTGGCAACACAAACACCATCACCTCCTGAGTGTATTCGCTAAGGTCCCATGACCAGCTGCTCATCCTCGTGTGTTAGGTGTTTGAAAAGAAGGAAAATGAACAGCATGGTTTTTATCAAAGAAAAATCCTCGTTGTTGGGCAGTTTTTTAGTGAAAGAAAGGTCATCTTTGTGCAGCACTGCAGCAGATTATCTGTATTACAAGGATGATATCCAAAGTAAACGGTCAGAAAGTCATCTCATGAGCATGCACAAGCTTGAATCCGAGCTCTCGCTATCTGGCTTCATCAGTGTATTCCTACTACTGTTGTTCAAAGCTGCTTTCCTCCAACTCTCCCTGCATAACTCTGGAGAGGAGGGAGAAAAGTACAGTAGTTTGAGGTCAGAGTGAGAACAGAGACATTGCACTGTATCCAGCGTTTCACAAATCAGGAGAGACTGCTAGTTCACATTTGTTGGCACATTTAGCCAAACACATGAAATACCTCCTGGGTGAAACTGAGAGAACTGTTCACTTGGATTTGTAACCGAATATGTCACTTGTAGTGGTCAGCAGCACACTGCACTGATGGACACTACCCTGCAGATTATATACCTTAAAGACTCTTGTGTAACTGTAGCTTTCGTTTTATGTTTGACACTTTTTCACTTAATGTTTTGCACTACATTTTCCCCCTAAAAACATCTCAAATGCATTACCACACAGCTGGCTTTGTTTACACGGTGCTCTACAGATATTTTGAGATGTTTTTTTCTCACTTTGACTTGTCACCCAAAATGTTTTGTTTTATTCAATAGTTGTTTTGTCAGTGGGTTTGTTGGTTTTGGTTAAGCAGCCGCAAAGGAATAATTACCAAAACTCTTTCGGGCAGGAGTAGTTGTGGGAGTTAACAGATGATGCATTGCAAATATGGAAATGTATTAATCAGAATTCTAAAAGAAGTTTGCAGAAAATAAGTTTTTTTTTTTTTTTTTTTTTTTTCAGAATTCCTCATTACTTCACTAACTTGTATTACAAATTGAAATGAAGCATTATTTTAATGGCTGTAAACGGTAATATCTCCCAGGCCAATTTAGAGGTAATAGTATGACTTTTTTTTTTTTTTTTTTTTTTTTGGTTAAGATATTTTTTTTGGCCATTTTGCCTTTAATAGACAGGTAAGCGTGAAGGGGGGAGAGAGAGGGGGGATGACATGCAGCAAAGGGCCACAGGCTGGATTCGAACCCGGGCCGCTGCGGCAACAGCCTTGTACATGGGGCGCCTGCTCTACCACTAAGCCACCAACGCCCCATAGTATGACTTTTTTAGCACGAAAATCTTTAATGCGACATGTGTTGTTGTACACCACCTTTCGGGAAGAATTTTATAGTATTCTCTCCATGTTTCCCGTTCCAATAAAAGCACACATTTATTGGTGCTCAGTATTAGTGGTCCATGGTGTGTGATGCTGGGAAATTAGATGGGAAACTTAGCAAATATACTTCATGCATATAACAACAAAACAACAGCAGAAAATCAGTCATTAGTTTTAACAAGGGTAATATAACAACACATTTAATTTGTTATATAGGCAAGTGTGCATATTTTCTGAAGTTGTTTGCCGGTGGAACGCCGTGCGTGCCTCAGTAAAGATGTCAAGGGCGATTAATTTGTTGCAGTTACGACTTGTGTTTTGTCTTACATTGACTGTAATACGTTTGACAGATGTAAGGGCCTATTCACTGGATGTGACAAACAGAGCACATATAAATCAGTTCGCAATAAAAATGTGGTTTGATTGATGAATATTAAGAACTCAAGCCAGGATCTGCAACTCTGTTGGACTGTAGTTTAAATGTAGTGTGTTGGACATTAGTTGCATGTGATGATAAGCAAAAGTTGATTTTCACACTTTCTCAAAGTCAGTGAAAACAAAACAGAGCAGTGATGTCATCGGGGCTTCTACATATTCAAAATATCCATCTCCCATCACCCATCTTAACTTACCTGTCCTCATCATCTCCACCAGTAGTCAAATTAGAGTTATAACAGCCATTATAAAACCATATAGCTCTTAAGATAAACCACAGAGAGAGGAGTGAAATCCGTAGAGAGGCCTACCTTGAGGTCGAAGGTGTGAAAGTCATGGAACATTCTCTCTCCTGAGACCTGTGACAGAGTAGAGAGGGGGGAGGGTTGAGACGTCAGTCATGATTAGGCCACAGTGCAATTACAGAGCAGCTCCTCTGACAGTGATTGATCAATGAGGAACTCCCTTAATGAAGACAAGGACTCAGGGGCTCCCAGGAGCAAATTGGCAAAAGTAAGTAGTGGGAATAGTGTCCCCAGATTGCTAAGGCACTAAGAGGATCATCCCGTCTGGGGCAGCAGTTTGTACAGGTACATGTCTGATTTCATACAGTCGGAGCAGAAGTCAGAATGAAGTAATACCAAGACTATCAAAAGTTACAGGGGGATTTTGTCCATCATGGCTGCGGTTTCCTGTAAAATTCCAAAATACTTAATGATTCTGACTCAGGGCTAAAGTCATCAACAATAAAAAGTAGGGGAAATATGGAGGAAAACATCTAATTATTTCCAAATATAAACCTTGAAAATTGGTCCTGTAACTCAAAAAATGGGCTTTTTGAGTCAGCAGCACTGTGAAGCAATGTTTTTTCATTGGTCCCTGTTCCTTTCGTATGTCATGCCTGATGCGGGGTTGGATAGTAGCTCATTACAAGTAACACAAATGAGTCAAACCATTTTTTTTTAAATGAGAAGTACTTTAATGATCCCTTTTCAAAACTCATTATTTACTCAGTAATCTTCTTTTTATTCATATAAGCATTCATTTTCTGTAACTGCTTATCCTGTTATGGGTCGCGGGGGGGCTGGAGCCGCTCCCAGCTGATGTTCGGCGAGAAGCAGGATACACCCTGGACAGGTCGCCAGACTATCACAGGGCTGACACATAGAGACAGACAACTATTCATGCTAACATTCACACCCACAGCCAACTTAGAGTCACCAATTAACCTGCATGTCTTTGGACTGTGGGAGGAAGCCAGAGTACCAAAAAGGAAAAGAAGTCTGCACACCAAAAAAGCTCCAATGCAAATAAAATTTAATGACTTCATGGATGGGTGACGTTTTGGGCACAAGGCCCTTCCTCAGACCAGGAAGCCGGAGTACCCCCAGAAAACCCACGCTGACACAGAGAGAATGTGCAAACTCCCCACCCCAGGGTTCAAACCCACCTCACCTCTTGCTGTGAGGTGACAATGCTAATCACTGCACCACCATGCCATCCAGTAATCTACTTTTAACTTCACTACAATTAGCATTTATACCTTTGTTACTATTCAGCTTTAAATGTTGGAATTGACTCTTAGGGAGAAGACCGTGAATGGGGCATCTCTATTGCAGCTGCCAAGTTTCCAGCTGCGGAAAGAAAGAAAATACTGAGATCTGCTCTTTCAGAAACTCCTCCTCAAGCCTTCATAAGCACATTAAAGTAAGTTACACATACTGTAGGTAAAATTGTTGTCAGCTAGCAATGGTTAGCTTCGTTAATTTTTCATGTGCAACAACAACACATGCTGTTTTGTTCATTTGTTGCAGTGGAGGTACTTTGAATAATTTTTTAACAAGGTACTTTTTACTTTCCTAGAGTTGGTTTTGCAAATGGTAATTTTCACTTTTAATTGAGTCATTTTTTGGGGGGGAGTCAATGTATTTTTACTTGCTTGTAGATTTTCAGCACTATACCCACCACTGATGAATGCACCCGGTGAAGTAATATGCAGTCTGGTCAATGTATCTATAGTATTTTGCTATTAATATTAACATTTGGGCAATCAACACGTTGACAAAGATGGGTTGTATTTTTATTTTCATGCTTGATTTTTGATGCGTCTGATAAGTATCGACCGGCTAGGATTTTATTAGCCTCACTCCCATGAGTTGCAAATCAATCCTCACTGGCGCTTTTATCTCTTTTTACACAAAATAGGCTGAACTCGAGGGCCACTTAAACACGACTGCCTCAGTTGGACTGTCAAGTACAGCCTCATTGTTAAAACACCAGAGAATGAGGAAATCAGGCCCTTGAGGCAAAAGCTTCATATGGCACTGTGTTGAAATTCAGTTTTTGATTTAGCCCTGTAATAAACTCCCCGGAAAATCTGGACTGCACTGTAGTCTGACCTACCATAAGGAGGGACACATTTGCTTTCTGTTCTATTCATGCCATGTACGCGGGTTAGGGGGGCGCCTGCCAAAAACAGCCGGCCCTTCGAGGGAGGCATCTGACTGGTGCTTCAACTTTTTTCTTCTCCAAACTTCGCAGTACAAACACACACACTTGCACACATAAACTAATACTTAGACACAGACATTTACAAGGTCCATAAAAACAAAATCAGATGTACTTTTTGTTTGTTGGTAAAGAAATAGATGAGATGCCTTTACAGATGGTTGACTGCACGACTCAAACCAGTGGGGAACTGAATGGTGTACAGACTGGGAATTTGGCACATGTTTCGCTGGAGTTACTAATTAATAAGCAGCATGCACTGGACCACATGCTGTGTATTAATAAGTGCAGGTGCATTCCACATAATCTTTTAGTCAATCACAGTGTTTGTAGGCCACACTGTTCGAGAACTGAATATTCATCAAGTCAGTCATTTAGTAAAATGACCACCTCAATACAAAGGCACACACACATGCACCGATTCTGCAAACAATCCTGTAAAAGAAGAAATTGCTCTGTGTTTATTTAGGTGATTGATTCAGAAATTGATCGGCAGTGGGCGCAAGGCCTGAATACAAAAGAAGGCAACCTGATATAAAGTCATTTCTTTCATCTTTCTAGAAGCGCAGAGTGCTGTATCTGAGTGACTCCGAGCTCGCGGTGCACCTGTAAGTTCATACTGTACCCAAGTGAGACTAGTTCAAACATGATGGCCTTCACCTGCTATCTTTCTACTTGCCTTGAACATCAAGATTACAGAGCTCAAAGTAATGAAAGTGGGAAAGTCAAACACCCCTGGAGTGCACTGCGCCATGCCGTGCTATTTTCCCTCAACTATCTTTCTTTTAAACAAAGTGTGCTTTTCTTTCTTTTAGCCTTCTATCTCTGTACACCTGTTATTAGTTTCGATACATTTCCATTCATTTCGCTCCATGCTGCCTCTCCTGTGAGCACAGCAGCTGTATCCTCATGTTATTGGCTTGTGATGCACTTTGGTTCCCATAGAAACCAGTCAGTCGCCCAGTAGTGCTGAGGGTAGAACACCTCTGTAAGTGTCTTGAAAGTGGTTATAATAGATTCTACTGTATGAGCAGTCTCTGTTTATAACTGAGTCCCTAAGTAATGTGTCGTATCAAGTGATTTCTGTGGGAATGTGAAATTTTCGCACTCTAGAATAGTATAGCCACAAGCACAAGCATGCATGAAAGCACTGAAGGCGCATATTTCCATTGCGTAACTGTAAACACATGATTCGTGCGGGACTTTCTGTACACCACTCTGACGGGCATTTTACTGTAAATTTGACGTATCAGAGATCATAAAACATTTTCCTGCAGAAGAAGAGCAAGATATTTGTGGACAGTCAGTTCTTCTGTACCCTGAGGTAGCATGAAATAATACACTGGCTGAACTCTGAACACATTTGTGTACATCAAGGTTGCATTTAGCCAGAGAGACTAAACATCTGAAGGGCTACACCATCTGTTGTTTGCCTTTTATACAATTTCCTTCCTCCTATTTCTCCACATAAATGAACACACACATCTCACCATTTTAACTTTGCTTAGTCAGAGAAGCTTGTATCGAATAACCCAGACATATTAGAATCATTTAAAAATCTGACAGAGAGCTTCAACTTGTAGCCCTCGTCTGCATGTGTATTCATACAAGTTCAAGGTAAGACGCTATCAGAGATTTTCAGACTCGACCAAAGATGCAATTTCGTTTTTAATACTGCAGTATAATATAATAATCTCAAGTCCTGCGCTTTGACAGTGACTTATTAGTCAAATCATATTTTATTGATCCCCTCCTTTATGAACTAAAATTGCAGTAATTTGCATTTGTGGTAGACAAGATGGAATTAAGACCAGAGAGAGCTGTCAGTTTTGATTCTATTTTTTTTTTCCAACCTAATAATGTGGCCTATTTAGCTTTTACAGCTGAAAATGACCTTTTTTTTTCTTTCTTCTTTAACTTTACCCACTGTCTTTGTCTTGCTATCTATCTCCCTATAACTCTAAGTGACTGAGTATAGGGTGAATTTAATGATTTGATGTTAACAGTGAAATGGGTCCTTGGGAGCTTCAACAGCTGAAAAGAGCAACCATTTGGCCAGCGGACCTGCTTGCCTCAGCACTTAGAGGCACACGTTTAAATGTTCGGCTTTCACCCGGAATGGCCCACAAGAGGGACGCCTGAAGGGGGTTGGGGGTGCGGAGGCTTGATGCTGAGGTCCTGGGGAATTGCATGGTCATTCATCACATTAATGAGTCATGTCACTTTATTTACAAAAAAGGGAGAGGTTTTTTTTCCTATGGATGGGCTTCGATATCATGATGCGGCTTTCTGTTAATGTTGGCTGAAGTTAATCGAAAAAAAAGGCAAGGTAAGAATTAATCTACAGTAGCCCAGGTAGCCAGCAGAGCCAGGCCAATTGCAGCTGAATATCTGTGAGTTGGTTGTAATCTGACACCAGCAAGGTTCAGATTTGGCTGGGTTTATGAGATGCAGACATGGGGCGATTTTGGCTCAGAATCAGCTCCAGTTATTAGCACTTGGGCAAGCTTTGGGCCAAAGGCGGCCCATTCATCATACCTGAGGCAAAAGTCTGTGCAACCAGCTGTGCCCAATGTAGGTCATGGTTGGGCCAGGCAATTTTGGCTAACATGGGAATGTAAAAGTCTTGGGGTGCTTGGTTTGTATACAGAACTGCTGCTTTATGAGTGGTTGTTTTTCTGTTACAGTGATGTATTCTCCATTTCAGATAGATAAAATAACAATCAACAGAAAATGATTATATATTTAGATTTGAGGTCATTCCATACCAACTCGCCATGACCTCCCAGTTCATGTCATGGATTTTCTTGAAACAACCAAATTGCAAAATCCTGTATATCTACTCCAAATACTTGAATTTTTGACCCAGAGCTAAATTCATCATAAATGCTGTATCAGTATTGAGCTGAGGAGCTACGATTGATGTTTTGTCATGACACACTGAAAAGATGACCTCATCTAGTATGCAACAAACCAAGCTATTACAAGCTGTAATTTGAAAATTTCCTGAAGCCAATGGAAAATGGGCTCAAAAGGTATCACACAGAGATGGAAAACCTTGAAGTCAACATCGTACAAATGTTTACCGATGAAATGAAACCATTGATTGTAATCCAGTCTACTGTGAACCGGTGTTTTTGGATGTTCAATACAAATTTCAGTCCAATTGCAAGGTCCCATGAGTTTGATAGAAAGTTTTACATGTATTTTTAAAGGAAGTCAATGGCATGAAATAGGATGTCCTAGATGAGCTGGTATGGAATGACCCTGGACAGATGGAAATGGTTCTGCTCTTTCATAACATTTAGTCGCCCATAGTAGTTCAATATATAGCTCATTGTAGCACTTAAAGAAGTATGCATAGTGCTAGCTTCCATGTGGCTGGTAAGGGTTATGGTGGTAGATCCTATTCCTGCCTGTGGATGTAGAGTGAAACAGCCTTGGTATGCAGGTTAAGCACAAAGTCAAATCCAACAATTCTGCAAACTCAGTTCCAACTACTGTTCATATCATGTTGGTGGACTATTATCACTAGCTTCCTCCCACACTCTGGTTGCCTCGTGAAAGCTCTGATACAGACAGGGCAGGGAGATTTAAATAGGAGTGTGAGGATATTGGAACTATATGACATTTTTCTTTGCCTGGGAAATCCAAATCTGCAATATTACCATTTCAGGGGTGAGCGGATTTAAAGCACGATGCACTGATAAATTTCAGGACAGGGTGAAATAGATGAATCTCAAGTTATTTACCCTTTTTAATTGGAAATGTCTGTCACAGGGCAGCAAGCCGAGTCCTCTTCCAAGCCATTATCTGTCTGCCTTGATCATTTGCAGGTATTTTATGGAGAGTGATGTGCTGAGTGTCAACGGTAGCTATTGAATTTATTCCTGCTGGATTTTTATAGGCTTAAGAATACAAACGCTGAGGAGTGGAAAAAGCTTGCAAAAGGTCAGCTTGTTAATCACATCACTACATTTACTGTTTTACAGATTCACAGATGAAGACTGATGAGATTTTACTGACAGTAAAGCCAAATCGTTTAATTTACTTTTAAGCTGAACTCTCAAGTTTGACAACCCCTGTGGAGTTCACATGATTAATCTGTCACCGGTTGAGCTTCAAATTTACTTTCATGACTAGCTAACTAGCAAGAACTGTTATCTCCTAACAGGGGTTGGAGCTGTGTTTTCAGTAGACTTAAACAAGCTGCCTTTTAGCAAGCCCTTGGGTTTCACTCATAATTGCTCCCCGGGGTCCTGTCAATAGTTTCTACCTGCTCTTGAGCTCTCATTCCCGGGCTGTCATCCTTGCTCACTGCTTGTCTGGGCCCCTGAGTGACACAGCAGCGTCACAGGATGAGCTCTGTTGAAGGATATCTCTGGCTCTAAAGGAGGACACCACTGGGACACCACCAGCCCGGTGGATGATGTCACACTGTGACAGCGGCGACTACTTGAGCTCAAAACAGTTGGATGTGGACTGCCCAGGGACTGTGGGTGTTTATGTGGGGTTGTGTACCATCGTGTATATGCTCGAGTATGTGTGTGAAACGCTTACTAAAATGAGATCCAAATGCATATCCAGGGAAACTGCCAGACATAATATTCCTTAGAAAAACTGTTTTGCTGTAAGCACAGACACATTCTTGGACTATACTGAGACTCCCCGCACAAAAAACCAAATGTGCATTCTGTACCAACAAACAATTCAATGATCTCATCTCTTATTCATACAGCACTATAAGTCTTGACAGCACCAATGTCTGCGCTAAAAAAAAATATGTAATACAACAGCCAAGTCATTCTAGTCTGCATTTGTCACAGCAAAAAAGACATCTGACCAAACTCTGATTTAAGCATTACTAGTAATACAAACGTTATCCACCTCTAAAGCAGTCGCTGATATCTTTCGACCATGACAGTACTAAAAGCAACACTTTTGTTTCAGTCTCCTACCCATACAAACATGGATCTCTTGTGACTGCACATTGGCTGCCTGTCCACAGTGTCTAGCAGCAGCACATAAAGGCTCATTTGCACCATCTGCCAGTGGAGGTGACAGGGGCAACTCAAGTGCCAAGGGGCTATTGAAAAAAAAAAAGTACAGCTGCCACAATCTACCTGCTCTTCTGTTTTGCATTCTATGGAATATTTCTTGGTTAAATCGGTCTTTTGGTGGCTTTTGAAGGCTAGCGGTGATGAAAGACTGAGACATTGTGTGCTTGCACACAGTCACAGCAGGGTTTAGCACTTTTTAGCTAATGTTCTGAGCTTTTGGTGGTGACAGGAGGTTGTGGGAAAGGTCTGCTTTACTTAGAGTGTGACTGCATTTGACTGCTATACTGTCTGGTGCACTAAATGGGCAGTATTTCCTGGAGGAATGGTTTTTAGCCACACTAGAGGTATGCATGAAATATCTCAACAACTACTGGATGGATTGCCATGAAATCTCGCAGATGCATTCATTGCCCTGGCAGGATGAATCCAAATGACTTTGGTTATCCCCTGGCTTTTTCTCTGGTGCCACCATACAGTTGACGTTGTTATTTTTAGTGAAATGTCCTGACAACGATTTGATGGATTGCTATGGAATTTTAGACACAAAGGCTTGGGTGGTATCACAGTATTATGGTATACCAGTATGATATTCAGTACCGTCCAGAATACAGGCTCATTTTTTTTTTAACCTCATAAGGAGATGCTGTAATGACGTTGTATTGTATGTAATGCACATCACGCGCCACCAGAGGTCAGTCTCTAGCTAAGCTGATAAACAAGGCAAGTGCAAGTGGTGAAGATAATGGTACAGGACTGTGAACACCCTCAACAGCAGAGAGAGACTGCAGGGAAAAGCAGCATATTTTTACATCTAACTCGTGAATTAAGGGTTTATTCAGACCAAACCAGAGTTGGTAATTGTTGGCCTAACTAACTAGGCGACTAATAAGACTAACTAAGATCATTTTGGTGAGCTTTATTTTTTGTCAGTTTGTATGAAGTGCACTTTACCATAAGCGAACAAGGCATTTCAGCTAGTCTTAGTTCGGTTAGAGAAACGTGAATTCAGAAGGTGTACAGTTGTGTTTGTCTGCTTAATAAGAAAAATAAGTGTACAACTATTACCTTACTTTTTATTTTGTGTTTATTTTGTTTATTTATTAGACTGAAAAAGCTAAGAGAGCTTGCAGAACAAAACAAATTTGCCAGTTAAGTTTGGGATGATAGAGCTGCATACAAATACCGTCATATACCGTATACCCTTCCTGAAATTTCACCAACAGATGGTTCCCAGATGATGAATCCCAAGGACCATCAGATCAAAATTGTGATATGTCCAATACTTTAGTTTATGACCAAATGCCTGCAAAACTAATGACAATCCCATTATTATCATTGCGAGCATGTTAGCAAACTGACACTAGATCGTAGCTCAATCCAAAGCACCACTGTGCAGCCTCACAGAGCCGCTTGCATGGCTGCAGACTCTTATTCTTGTTGTATCAAGATTCCTCAGTAGACTGATTTCAGTGCAGAATTTGATACAGCTGTCACATCTTCAGTTCATTTAAACTCTGATTGTCAGTGTCAAAGAAGAGAAGAACATGTCCCCGAACTTGCAGATGTACAACAAGACAGTTGTAGACAAATATTGGTGTGCCAACCGTCTTTGTAAACTGCTGATGAAGCGAGGGATTCCACTTTGATGGTAATTTGAGCACAGACATTCTTAGACAAGGATGTTTCATGAGGGTTGATTCTGTCCCTTCACATCTCTCTCAGGACTTCCCACTTCCAGAAACTTCCTAACAAAGTTAGTGATCGTTGGTGCAATGTGTCATGCTTCTGACGGTTTGATTGTTTCTGTGTTTTCACATGCAGAGGAGCGGAGAGAAAAAGAGAGCTTCATGTGTTGCTCAAGGTCCTTTTAGATACTCCCCATCCCACATCTCCCTGCACAATTAATTTTATCTTTGGGGTATTATCAAGAGGGAGCCTGGCAAAGCAGCATGACAGAAAAACGGCCCAGAACCCCGAGGCCCAGGGTGGGAATTAATCTGTTTGACAAGATCTCTCACAAACGATTTGCCTGGCTTTCCTTCAGTTGGATGTTGCCACTACCCTGCATATCTGAGGGGGTGAAGAATAAGCATGTTTCAAGTATAATGTGGACTGAATCGACTCAAAACGTCAAAGTGAGCAGTGACAGGGTGTCATTGATGTGTATGAAACACGAGAAAAACATGTAGCCGTTACAGGTGTTGGGAGTTAAGACTGTTAAATGAGCATTAGGACTGCTCATATCAACCATGCAGCCACAATAATTCATTCCTATCACTGCCAGCTGACATTATTTCCTCCACAAAGCAGAATCTAGTCATGAATCAAGCTCCCAAAAATGGTTAGCCCTGTTCTTCTCCTGCTTTCCAAACTATTGACATCAAGCAGACGTTTGATGCATTATCTGGGATGCAGAAAATTAATCAAAGTAATGATTGAATAATTATCTCAAGTGCAATTAATTAAACATGCCAATGAACTCATCTTGAACAGCTGTCCTAGCTTCACCACTTAATCACTTGTGAGAATTACCAAACACAAATGGAGGACGCCGAGTGCATGCAATAATCTCTGCAAAGTGCATTGTTTACAAACAGTAATTAATATCACACCGTGTATTAGCAGGCTAAGTGACTGCAGTGCACTTCTATAATTGCACCAGAGAGAGTTGGGTTTCTTCCCCACTCTTGCCTCAGACACCTCTTGTTAAGACAGGAGATAGATTATAAGACTGAGTGCTGACATTATAGACCGCATTCCGAAAAATTCAACACAGATTTACAGTGTTTTCGATTCCATGTTTTGTGGGTGCCGTAGTGCCTTATTAAAATGCCAAAAACACATCATCCCTCATTGTAAAATCTATGATTTAACCTACTGAATGTCCTGGACACCATTACCCTGATAATTCATGCTCAACTCAATTTCTGCCCACCTACTGTAAAATGGATTTATTTTATGTTTCTGCCTGAGAATGTGAAATAGTTCCCACTATATTTGTTGGCAAAGAACTGCCTAAAAGTGTCAGTGAGCTCCCTTAGTGTCTCAAGAAGGGATAGTTGTTACCACGCCAATGTGGGAGTCTGTGGCATTCTGCGATGAGGTAATTTCGGGCATCACATATACGGCTTTCATGGTCCGTGGAGCCTGACAGTCACAGCGGACTCCAGGAAATGGTCTGTGTGGTTCTGACATATGAGGGATCTATCTTAGACAGACTAGCGTCTGGAAACAGGAATGAAGATTGACAACGAGGGGCACCGGGCAGCAGACAGCCAAAAAATGAACTGGACAAGAACAGTGACTAACACTTCATATGAGGCCATTTGTGAGTTAAAGTTATGCTTTACTGATTGCAATAATAATGAAGATCTCTAGCCTAGTTCAGCACAATGGACTGCTGTATTATGACACACACACATTATTATAATATCAGTAATTACATGCACTTATTATAGCTTACATAAAAATGGTGCTATTGTCCTTAGAATATGAAACCATTGTAGGATTCTGAATATGAAAAAGGATAATTAGAATTTTCATTATGATTTTAATATCTTTCACAGTACTGTACATTTCAGTGAGTACTGTACCATCAGAGCTCAAGTGAGATACTACAGTAATTAAAATAAGCTTAGTGCAAACTGTGTGCCTCACTGCTTTTCTCTCCTTCTGAACTTCAAAATTCCCATGTATAATGACAACATAGAAAATGAAATGCCTTAGAGGCAAGGTAAGAGATAATAAAATACAACGGTAGTGGTCTTTTACTATGCCAGACAAAGGTTACCTTTTAATTACTATGAAGTTGTGTATTCTCTCTAGTTCACAGAATGTGTACATGAATTAAAAAGGACAAATTGACTGTCAAGGGACATTGCTGCCCAACCTACCATACAAATAATCACCTACCTGTAAGGGTTTCTATTAAAACACCTTAGATGTATTTAATAGGAGGACACTGAGACTCTTAAAAAGGCCTTTATTACGAGTTTTCATGTGAGAGAAATTTGATTCAAGAACAAACATTTGATGAAAACAACACAGCTTGGACACTGGACATAAATCTGCATTTTGAGCCACAGCTTCTTGAAATAAAATGTCACCAACTTTATCAATTAATGTGTGGAAAAGCAATTATCTTGAAAAGAAAATGTGCAGTGAAGTAATGTGGCGGGCCTTAATCATCCTTGTGTTGTTGCAAGAAAAGTTGTAGTTTCATCTTCTCTGCTTTGTTGCTTCCTTTTCTGCCTGTCTTTGCATTTGTGTGTTTATGTCATGCTGATATAAAACTTAATAGCTTCAAGAATTGCAGATTTTGACTGGGTTAAAAACTTAGTTTAAAGTACACGCTCATTTTTTGCTGCTTGTCGCAAGCAAAGCAAAGCATGCAGTCACTTTGATCATTTTATTGTTTGTCCAAGCAGAGTGCTTTGTTGGAATCGATTTCCCTCCAGTATAATTGGTGTCATGCCTGGTTTGGCTAAATAAGCCATTACACCAGAAGATACTCTGGCAAACTAAAAGGGCATTGCTGACACTTTGCCTAAGAATATACTGGGCAATTACATTGACAAAAAAAGGTTTTTGGGCAGTATGCTGTACAAAGCTCTTAGAACAATTTCAAGTAGTATAAATAGGAATTACTCACACTTAGCCAAGACATGTCAGTTTTCTAATCACGTGTCTCTTCCGTATGTGATTTTAAGGTTACATATGTGCATTATAGACAATGTGGACAACTGATATTTTTTGTTTTCCCATTGCAGTCAAGCATGGTTCATGTAACATTCAGATCATGAATGGCAATAACATTTGCTGTTACCAAATTCTGCAATATATCATCTCGTTTTAACTTACATGTTTTTAGCAGACTTTTACTGTGATTGAAGCGCATTACCGCAAAATGGGTTCACCTCTGATCATTCAGTCACGCTCAGTGAAAGTCTGTAAAACCCCAATTCACTGTCAGCTATCCAGAGGAGCTTAATGTATTTTTGTTAACAGAAAAGTACAAGGTTAAAAGGTTAATATCTGGCAGTGACTACAATTCTCTATGCTATTGTAGCAGCGCATCCCCCTCCCCCCTCCCCTTCTCGCTCTCTCTCTCTCTCTCTCTCTCTCTCTCTCTCTCTCTCTCTATCTATCTATCTATCTATCTATCTATCTATCTATCTATCTATCTATCTCTCTCTCTCTCTCACACACACACACACACACACACACACACACACACACACACACACACACACACTATCACTCTCTCGCTCTTCCACAATTGTGTTATTGTGTGAGTGCACACTCACACAGATGCACACACACTCATGGTACTCTCTCTCCTCCCCTCAGTGTACAAGTTGCAGCAGAGCTATCCATCCAAACCCGTAGACCATGAAATTAGGTTAAGACGTAAGGCTGTGAATGACACAGGTGTGGATACAAATGAGAACATCCGAATGAAGAAGTACAGATCCAAGACGGCTGATACTGTAGTCGTTATAGGCATTCAGAATTATATTTCACAGCTTCCTCCTTCATTTTATTTAGTCCACTTTTCCTGTTGTGTATTAGTGGTCAAGACAGGGGCATTAGCATACATGCTGGGAAGCTGTGCGTAAAGATATTAGGAGCTCTGTCATATTCCAAATCTCATTTCCCATAGAAAACTTTAGAGTCACTCAAGCTTGTCTGCACTCCTCTGCTCCCTTGTATAAATCAGAGCATGTCCTTTCTTCCTTTTTCTTTTTTTTTTTTTTTTTTTTTTTTGAATACATTTGGATATTCAAATTCTACGGTCTTGTTCTTTTAATATTTTTCCTCCATGTACAAGTTGGATTTAGCAAATGACGAGCACAATAGCTATAATTGCAGCTCCCTCTTTATGATAGTACTAATTTACAAACCGTATTTCCAGACACAACTCTGGTATTGGTTACTTCAGCTAAACATGGGACTAAATGACTAAATGTTTTTTGCCGTAAATACAGCATTTGCCAAGAAAAAAAAAAAAAAACATTAAAAAATTACCCCCGTAGTAGTACCATTATCGTTAAATCTAAAGAAGGTATTGATTAATTTAAAATGAATATTAATTGTTACTAGTAGATTGAATGTGAACTCTGTCATGCAAATCAGACACCAGCTTAACCATACCTTTTGCCTCACTGTATAAACATCACAATATTTCTTCCATTAGCACTAAAATATGGCATTGATTTTATAATTTGCTGAAAAATTTACCACTAAGAATAAAAACTGCGAGGGAGACTGGGCAGTAACATACAAGGTGATTTTGAGGTGCTTGTAGTAGTACAGATGTATGCCAACATGATGATGTTAAGTGGATCAAGACATAATTTCCATTAATGTTAATTAAATGGTTTGTAAAGAAAAGAAATAGACAGCAATAATAATTGATTAAGTTTCCATACTGTAGGAGAGAGAGAGTACAGAGGATTTTAAATTATTAACATATGGAGTGCCACAGGGCTCCAAATTAGGGCCTCATTTATTACATATTTTTGATTGGAGTAAAAAAAAAATATTGTTCAGGGTTGTCTGCAGCTGATTGCAGAACTATACCACCATTTAACTGAAGGCCTATTTATCATATTCTTGCAAAAGGCCTTTAAAAGAGACAGCTGCAAGTGATTTCAACAGAGCATTTTAAACAGTGATGTCAGACATGAACATTTGTCTCAACCCAAAACAGCCCAGCTTACTGTGAAGCTAATAAATGTAATAGTTGACTGCTTTATAAGGTGCAAATTTTAAAGTTGTACCTTAATCGATGAGACGTATGATATGTGTTTATAAAAATGAAAAATGAATCTATACGTTATGTCTTTTGCGATCCATATCTGTATCAAAACAGTCCCTGCAAATTGATCACAGTGAGAATGTCATGGAATTTCAGTTGAATGTGGGGTGGTTATGATAGCTGTGTGAAACATGACAGCTCACACTTTACAGCTAAAATTAAAATTTTTAGATTAATGCAGCTTTTATACTGCTCAATAAGGAAGATCAGTAATTATTTCCTCAAGTGCGATAAACTGCAGGTTGATAGAGATAGGCAAATTTAATGTTGTTCGTTTATACCAAATTTGGCTGTTCAAAATTATGCCAGTAAATTGAAAGCACTGCATTAAGAAAGAAGTGAAGGCCAATTAGTTTAAGATGATTACATAAAGGCAAGGCAATAAAGGTGGGGTTTTTGGGAGTGATTTAAAACAGTGCTAGTGATTTGGCAAGCCTCAGAGCTGCACAGACCTTTCCAAAGAGCATTGATGGCAAACACCCAATCAATCTAGACTTTGGAACAGCCAGCCATAATAGAGTTTTTTGTGTGTATAGTGGAGAAGTGAAGCTCCTCTCTCGATGTCTGATCTTTTTTATTTTGTCCTCACATAATACGAGAAAAAGAATCTTACAAGACAAACAATCACAATGTTGTTAAACCATCAGATTCGTCATCAAAGTGCTGTAGAAAGGGTCACAGCTTTTGAAAGCAACCACATCTAGAGCTGGTAATGTAAGAGTGGCATATTGACTATTGCTTTTACTATAATAGGTATTGACCTGTGCATCAGCGAGGATCTGCTGATGTCTGCAGTCCTTCAAATCCCACCGAGTTCAAACATGAAAAGTTTCTGCACCAATCACCATATAAGTCTACATTGATACAAAAGACCGCTGAGCAATTAAAAGGGAATGAAATATGTGCAATGGTGAATGTGATATCAGCTGAATCTGATTATGATTGATAGGCCCTTTGGGGCCATGTGGGGTGCATAAAAGAGAGAGTCAAAAATGAATTTGCCAACTAATGATCCTTTCTGTTTTTGAATTATGTTTAACCTGGGTATTCAAGATAGCATGACAGTGGGGATGAAGGAGTGAAAGTGTGAGTGGAATTGGAATGCCAGTCAAGGAAAACAAACCCTATACACCACAGCAGCGATTTAACTAATTGCGTAGGAGGGCTTCAATGCACACTAACTGTGTTTATATACATTATAAACAAATATCAACAACATAATTCTATTCATAGCCTTAGATGCATCGTTAGCATGCATAGAATAGACTTAAGAGGTAAATCATCTCATTTAATGTGTCAACTGTTTGTGCCTGTTCACATACACACATGCACACACATACACATGCACGTATAATACATAAGCACTTGTGGGATGCCAAAGGGTCAAGTGGTTTTCAATGTGTGCTATGAAAAGTCCTGACGCTAGCTAATATTTCCTGATGTGTTCTTTTTATTTGCATACTGGGTGCTGCCTCAGCCAGCTCCTATTGTCAGAGCTTTCTATTTGAATGTCAACACTATTATTACAGCAGGTGATGCAACAGCAGGTGTCTCTCTGCCTGTCTGTCTCGTATCCGCTGTCTGTCTTCCCGTGCCTCTCTCTCTCTCTCTCTCTCTCTCTCTCTCTCTCAGCCTCTCCTGCTTTCCTTCCCTCAGTTTTGTTTAACAGCTATCATTATGTGTCTGCCAAATGGAATCCACTTGGAATCCACTATTTCTACCCTTTGCGAGCATCTCTATTTTTCTAAGCTTGACATTCTACCACTCTTTCCCACTCACTCTGACTGTAATGGGTGAAACGGAGAAAGCTCCTTGTTGCTGTCTTGCCTCTCTTTTCCTATTGTTTACAGCCGAAGCCTTGACAGTGTTGCTTCAGACTAGCTCGGGGAAAATGGACACTTTGACATTTCACACCCTGAAATGTGGCAGCGCATGGTATTACTAGTAAACACTGTTCATTACTGCCTTGACAGCTGATGACCAAGATTCAACCCTCCTGCACCTGCCTCTGCCAAGACTGCACACAAACGGGACTTTCTAACTTCAAGATGTTCAGAGCGATCAAAGCTGAGAGGCTGCATTCTTTTCTATTTTCTTATCCCGTGCTTTTCTGTCTCCTCGTCCTTACTTTCAACCATGTAATCAAGTGCACTTTATTGCTGTCATGTCTGCATAGGTCTGACTATATTTTCAACTCGGGCTTCATTGATGTTGAGAGACTTCAGGGGTTTGAAATGGGAAGGAAAATATGATAGATTACCTTTTAGAACAGAGAGAATGGCAAAACAAATAGTTTATAAGAATTTAACTTGTAGCCCTAGTTTTGTAATGAATCTGAAAAGTAGTAATAAAGGTTTAATCAATTTGTCTGACACATTTGTCACTAAAATATATATTGTTCAATATGAGCTTGGCATCATGAACTCTCAATTTCCTGTCAAAAGCAATGTAAATTTCAGGATGAGTCATTCATTTTAGGGCTATCTATAAGTCAGTTAGCTTTCTATTTGAATTACTTGTGAAATGTTTCATGAGCTTGTAAAATGGAATAGTAAAACTGTAAAAAATTAATTTCATATCACTGTAGTATGTGTTCTACCAAACGATTGGGACTCCAGCTGCAATTACGACACGGTAGTAAAAGTCTCATTCTTAGATTATACACAGAATAAAATTTAGCTTCAGGTCAAGTGCTTCAGTATTTCCTTATTCAATCTGAATCCCTAATTCACTGCTCATTCATTAAGGCATTGCATTTCTTCAGTTAGTTCAATATGTCATTTTGAGTCGGCATAGATTTGGCAAGCACACTTTAATGAATCTGAAGTGGTCTGGATTGCTTAGAGACTATCACTCCTTCATGATTTACAAGAGGGAGTGAGGTGATTTCATTTTCTTATAAATTTTAATCTGCCCCTCCACTGAGGTGCACAGCTGCTTGCTATGCTTACAGGAACACTATAGGCTACAAAACATGACCACATGATCCCCAAGTAAATGAGATTTCAAGGAAGGTTATGTGAGATTGGTTTATTGATTTAATTCCTTGTAAATATGAGACAAAATTGAGAATTTGTAGAAAACATTGCTAAATTAAGACTTATCTAGTTGTGAGAATGAGACCCAGTCTTGTTGTGGTCTAATTTTTTGATCCAGCATCTTACAGTTTACATCAAGATATTTTTTTTTATGTCAGTGGTCCAGTTTGAGACTGTCATAGAGAAGATAACATTTGGGACATACATAATACTGTATCATCAGCATAATGCCAATACAGAGAGAAATAAATGTACATGCAAAACAAAAAGGGAAGGGCCCAGTATACAGCCTTGTGGAACCCCTGTAAACAGAGAGGGACAAATTGTTCTTTATCAGTTTTAATCATCAAAGAAGAAAATGAGATTGAAGTTGTTCAAACATTTGCTGTTAGGATGATCTGTTTAGAGCCTTGGTTGGAGTCCTCTGATTGAAAACAATAATTTGGAGGAGTAACAAGATAAGATAACAAGATCGCCAAATAGCTACTACTCCAAAAGCAGTAGAACTATAGACCTGTGCAGTCTTTATACAAAAATAATAATCATCATCATCTTTTTCATTTAGAATGGCCAAAAAGAGACTGTTTTGATTGTGTTAGTATTCAGTATTAAATGGCTTTCATCATTGGACATGGCTACACAGTAATTCTAACTCATTCACTTGATCTGGACACTGATTTTCAGCTTAATTTATTTATATATATTTTTTATTTTAAATCATTGATATCTGGATACTTCAAGTGTATTTATGTAGCTGGTACAGATTAATAACCATAATATATTAGACTTGGTTGACAGTATTGACAGTCTGGACAGACCGTTTACCCAAGGCTTCCCTGTTGCAAGCCATGGGTATAATATACTGTATTAAGACAGTAATCACAATAGCCTTTTGTGCTGCTATGTTGCTCCCACTACAGTGTATTCAGAACCGATGTCTTTGTTCAGACAAGCAAAAAATAATCTTACAAAAGTGTTAATCCTACAAATGGTAGATTTACGGGCGAGCTCTCAGATTTAAATAATAGATTTGACCATGAATCACTTGGCACTCAAGAACCAATGATGTAACCAATAACCAATCAACAAAGTGCATTGTTGGAATCATCTATAGCCAAACATGATTCAGGGTCTGTGCCGGTGCAGGATGTGGTCAGAGAGTGTATGAATTTCGGAAATGATTCACCCATCAGATTTTTAATGGTTTCTATGGGGATGATGAGAGTAGACAGTTGGACAGTGGTTCGTCTTGCACCTCTGTACCATTCAAATTTAACAATTTGAAGGCAGCAAATTATGAGTTATCATAGGTCTTCTGCAACATAGAACATAACATGATTTTTCAGTAATAATATTGAGGATCATTACCAAGACATTATTCATTTTTACAAATGACCCAGGAGTTATTATATATTGTAGAAATATATAATATATGCTGTCATTTTACATTTGATATCATTGGAAAGGCGTACACCAGCCTTTGCGCAATCCTGATTTATTACATTCTGTGCCATCATCAATGCAGTTTAAAAACAAAGACATGGTATGCAAAGAACATAACAGAAATCCCTCAGTTATTAAGTCCGTAAGATATACCTGGTAGAAAATTAGCCTAGATTATGCACATATCATATTATCTCACAGTTTTGCCCTTGAAACTATATGCCCAATCTGTGCCTATGCTATAAATTTCAAATGACATATGAGTTTCATCACTGAAGAGATATGGGATTCATTTTGGCACAACTAAGCATTTTAATGATAGTCACTAATATCATTCATATCTGCAAAATTTCCAGTTCAGTGGCTGAATATTCTCATATCCGGTGGGAGTGGGAACGCCACTATGTCTTCCCAAAGAGGCAACAGCAATATTGCATGTCTTTTGAGTATATGCAAAGCATTTCCCATTTTCCTTCAACAGCGCTCACTCAGAGCAGCCATGGCAAATATCATTAAATGCCCCGCTAACACCCTACCCCCTCTACACACTCACACATATACACAAACAAACACATGCACAAAACCACCTCTCCCTTCTCTGTGCCCGTACTCATTTTTCCCCTTCTTTTTTCTTCCTGGCTATCACTCAGTGGCAGTGCACGAGGGAAAGGGAGTGCATTGATCTGCCAAAGTGAGCAGCCATTTCACAGGGCGAGTCTGCGCGGCGCTCCTGTCCCTGAATGGGAATTGCTCATTTCACCTGGCCGCCTTGCCTTTAGCAGACTAGTGGGAAGCCCCTGCTAGAGAGGGACAGAGGGAGGGAGGGAGTGCAGGAGTCAGGGCCCCGGTCAGGGCTTGGCAGGCGGCAGATAAGAGCTCCTCATGCTGCTCCTGCATGCACTTACCACTGCTGCCGGAGCTCAGCCTCTCTCACTCCCTGTCTCTCTCTCTCTGTCTTTCACACACTCACACGCACATACGCAGAGCTTTTCTCCACACATGTGAGGCACTAATAATAACTTTGGCGTTCTGGTGAGTCAGCCTTCTTTCCTCAGGCAAGGATAAAAGTAAAACATGGTGCCTTTATTGAGTCTGAAATCACTAACTGTGGAATTCCCAGAACAGGGCTTTAGCTCGGCCTGTATTCCATTCAGTGCCAAGATGCCATGTGTCCACAAGATCTAATATTGTGTCCAAAGCAGGTGCTGATAGACTGATAAACAAGCCAGTAAACTATTTATGACATTCACATGAACAACATACAGTACAGGGAATATGTACTTGTGAAAATCAAAACAGTTGTAGCTGAATAAATTAGCTCATTTCCATTTCAATATGGATGGACTGTGTGTTTCTTAAAAATCAAATTAACATGTTCTACAAAATGCCGTGTTGCCAATTTCCACTTTAAATTAGGTATTTCATATACCAACAGTCTTTTTGCAATTAAGTTTATATATACTGCTAATTTGTTTTGCCAATTTTGCTCTACAGGAAACGCAATAATTGCCTGGTTTAGCTTTTTTTTTTTTTTTTTCCAATGAAGTGCTGCAATTGTGCGCTGCATGCAAGATGTAGGGAGGTAATGGACTTGTTGAGACTAGTTTTGGGACACGTTGCCACTTCCATTGAAAAAGTTACTATTTATAAATTTCTTGAATATTGCGTTTTATTGAATGCTTTTCACACAATGATAAATGGACTGCATTTATATGGCACTTTTCTATTTTTAGGGACCACTCAAGGCGCTTTACAACACAGGCACCATTCAGCCATTCACAGGATGAATGGCCAAGGTGCCACCTGCTCATCAGATTAACATTCTCACGGACTTTGCAGTGAACTTTAAGGTTCAGTATCTTGCCAGGACACTTTGACATGAAGCATGCAAGGGCCAGGAAACGAACCATCAACCTTCCAGTCGGTGGACAAGTGATTTCCCCCCTGAGCCAAAGCCACCTTAATGGCAGTGAATGGAATTTTGTTTGCATTGCTTATGTAATTGAAAAATGGCATCTTAAAAATTGACAAAAGTCTGGATAATCTAATGCCAGAGACAGATATTGTAATACTGGCTTGGCTTAATACCAGAATTAGGTGAAACACTGCTATTATCACTGCTTCAGAATTTTTACTGAGATTTATGCCGTTTTGTCAATATATCATGTCAACTCAGTCTGTCTCCGCCAAACTTAACCTGCATATAAGCGGAGCCTTCAGCATTTCAGTATCTGACTCACCTCTCCATCAGTGACCACCTACCCCTCCACCTCCCCATCCTTCATTTGTCCGAAACGCATTCCATCCAGCCACTTCATTCCCCTACTTCATCCTTCACATGTTCTCAAATTTATTTCTCTCTATCTCTCTACCCTGGTCAGCCCACTTCCCTCCCTCCATCTAGCCCTATCTCTCTGCTGCTCTCCTTGCTCAGTGACAGTCTCATCACACTCTATCAATCAGGCTTGTGAGGCCCGGGCGCAGTGCAGCACAGCATCGCACAGTCCTAGTCTGGTCCCATCAGTGCCAGTCAGTCTCCCTCACTCTCTCAGTCACTTTAAAAAGGTTTAGGTTGCCAGATATAGTCTGGGCCCCCCCCCTCGCCCCATCGCAGGTCAGGAGATGGGAGGGATTGAGCCGGAGTCGAGATTCAGCTCAGCTCTTGATTTGATATCACTTGGCATGTTCTCTGTCCTGCCTCGACACTCGAAATATAAAAATCTGCCTTTTTAAACAAAGACGGAAATGTGGACACATGATCAGCTGGAACCCTTGGCTGAAAAATTTCAAAAAACGTAAAGAAAACGCAGCATGTGGGCGCCCTTGATGTGTCGCATGGAATTTGAGAAAATGAGGAATGATGCAAAACAGAGGTCAGAACATTCTTGTCCTACGCTCATCAGATATTCTTTTCAGTCTCTTACCTGCCGCAGGCCTCATCCTGTGGTTGACGTCTCAGGAAAGAGAACTGCATAAATGAGAAAGACAGAGAGGAACAGGACAGAGATGAATAGCTTAATCAGCCTGTCTGTGGAGTAAAGAGCCAGCATTTCTGTACATGTATCGCAAAAAGCAAGGAACGCTTCATTTAAAAAAAAAAAAGCACCAATGAAGTTCACTGTACAGTGCTTGCTATAAAAACTCTTCCTGCTATTTTTTGTTCATTTAATGAGTTAATTACTCAACACCATTATGTAGAAAATATATAGTAAAGACATACAGGATGCTTGTTTCACAACCAAATTTCAGTTGAAGGAACAGAAAATTGCATGTGCACTAGAGAATGACTTAACCGCAGTTATCGATTGGCTTTGTGAATTATAATGAAAACAAGTGTAATTACATTTCCCTTTAAGTAGCACAACAAATTAGGCTTGTGAGTTATTCTGGAAGCAAAAGAGAGGAGAAAAAAAAGTCTTGCATTTAATGTGCTGGGAAGATTTTCTCAGGCTATTTTCTTGCTAAATGCATTAGCAGATGCTGCTGTGCCCATACAAGCCTGTGGTCTAATATTCTTGTAAATGATTAGCTACTTATTTAACCAACAGGGTGAAATGTGCTCTGGGTGGTTACAACAAAAATGAGTGAGGGATAAACATTTTTTTTTTTTTTTTTTTTTAATAGCTACAGTGGGTGAGCTTTAATTTGACTCATTATCTTTTAAAACGTTATTGTGGGGTTTTATGGCAGTCAAATGAGATGATTAGCGATGATGATTATGAATGTCATGATTACAGTGGTCTCTGTGCCCAAAACTTCTCATTCGTGCTAATTCACTGTCAGTGTTCTGTTTGGATGTAGTTGGCAGAACAAAACCTTGCTTCAATTTCCAGTTTTTAGTTGCATTAAAAGGTCGTCATGGATACTTGTTGAGCCAGAATTATGATGTAAAGTTTTAGGGTCCAAACGTGTAAATAACAGGGGGACATAATTACCCAGGTGAGGATATGGCAGGTCCCTAGCCCCTTCAACCTGACTTCATCAGCAGTGTGTTTTTGCTAAGTTCCTTGTTATCTGCTTTCTCTCTATACACCCTGTTCATGCTAATGAATCCACAAATTAAATTGTAGAACAGAGGAATATTAGGGCGCCTGCCGTTTTGATGTGGTGAGGAATACTCAATTAGGCTGGATTTGGCCCCCGTAATTATTACATTATAGCTAAGATAAGTGTTCAATGGCAACAAATGCTTTGATGGACTCCATTCTGTAACAAAGGCAATGGGTGAGCAAAGACGAAAATGCCAGAACAGAAGAGCGAAGGGGTAAAGGGAGAAAAAAAAAAGCAAGTGAGAAAGTGACAAGAAAGCTATCGCACGGGAGCTCCTGTCTGCAGCAGCCATATTTCATTACACAGCACCAAAGCTTAGGAGGCAATCAAGCATATTTAGCCATCCTCGTCTCGCCCCCCCAAAGCAATTATTACTCCCCAGTTTTTTACTGTGCTTTGCCATGGGGAAAATGAACCGCAGTACTTATCAGCTCAATGCATACACAAGTGACTGGGGTGGAGGACATGTAGGTGTGCATGTGTGTGTGTGTGTGTGTGTGTGTGTGTGTGTGTGTGTGTGTGTGTGAGCAAGGGCATGCGCGGATGCTTTGTTTATGTTTTGGGGAGGCGTCGGAGGGGAGGGTGGTGGCGGGCTGACCACTAGTGAGCAATAGGTTACCTTTTTCAATCCCATTAGCTCGCTAACATCAGCACATTTAGGGGCAGCAGGCGGAGCGAGTGGAGATACAGAGATAACCATAAACATGTCACCAAAAATGCATTGTTATTTGCATTCATATTGGAAAGAGCCAAATTGATGTGGGGTCAAACAGGGAAGGTGAGGGTTTATGACCTGTGCATAGCTCTGCTGTCAGCAGCTCTGATCTATCGGACCGGCCAGCCTTGTCAGGCTTTACGCCTGATTATATTATCATGGCTGACGATCAATGCGAATGAATGATCGTTCATCCGCAAAGGGGAGTAGAATGAATAAAGCAGAATGTAAACAGGACATTCTTTAGTAACACAGCAAATGGAAATGCATTTCCCATCCTGCAGTCATCTAGTTAAGTGATGCATTGCATGCCAGTGCAACACAAAACACTTTCAAAATACTTTGGCTGTCTCTTGCTCTTTTATTCAGCCTGTGTGTTTTTTGAAATATTATCTAGCAGTAATAGAGTGAAGCGGCAGAACTGTGAAATAAAAAAAAACAAACATACTTCACTATTCTGTGGGTTTTGAGCAGCTAATGTGCACTCATTTGGGTGGCACTGCCGCCAACTGCAGCATTAGTCCCCATCTGGGGACTTGTGTTTTGGTGAAAGTGCTTCTCCATTTGTGAGACTCTTCAGTTCTGGGCATCCTCCCCAAGCCCATAACTCAACGTCCCTCTATCACTCCCATGCGACTGGCTGTCATAATCATCAGCATTATGCTACCTCAATGGGCCTGATTTACAAGTCTGGACATGGCACCAGCTCTGCGCCAAGGGGTAAACATGAGGCTGTTTGCTGCCGCCAAGCCTATTTCTCCCTACTGCATTTAATGGGGAGGAGAGACCGACATTCATAACAGAAAAGTAGCTTTTTAGATCTATGATTTTTTTTTTTTACATGACTGCAAATAAACCCTTAAAAAGGTCTTAAAATTACATATAAACGAATGCCTGCATTTATTAGTCCAAACATTTTTGATTAGGAGTAGTTTAAAATGATGTGTGCCTGAGGTTTTTCTTTAATGCAAGGCCCCTCTGAGAGTTACTGATATTTTCTTTGGACCCTCCCCTTCTAACACCCTCCCCACAACGTGTCAAAAGGATTATGGGTTATGTAGCTTTCCATTTTGCTGAATGAAGGGTGGTCAGAATTTTTCCAGCCAGACCGTAGGAGGGTCTTTTGTTTTTCCACCTCATATTTATATTTAATTCCTGCCTTTCCTTGCAGAAACACCAATCTTGTCTCTGTTGCCCATTATGATCAACTGGTTGCCGAAAGTGCCAGTACATCCGTTTTGTGAGACACAAGATCTTCATGCATATAAGTGATTAAACACTCACATGTGCCATAATAAGTCAGGCAAAAATATCATTCAAAATCAGCATGGGATGTTGGACCCAGCTGACAGTTAGAAATAATGGAGTGACTCACTTCTTTGTTTTGTTGTGTTTTCCACAAGTGTGCCATTTTATAATTACATTTTCAATGAGCAATTAAGCCTTTGTGAAAATTAATTATTAAGATATGGTTTAAACACCACAGAAAATTATTTGCATTTTTTTCCTCTGTTGGTTAATCATGAATGAGTTGAAGCAATTTGATATTTTTTTTGTTATTCCGACAAACTCAGAATCGCTTTACTTAAAAAGAAGACAAAGAAGAAATAAAATCAGACATAATTTTCTCTCTAAATTTATAAAATGACTTTTTCTCAAACAGGAAGTACCCATATATTTGGTCGAAATTTAAAAAAATAATATGCAGCTTCTGATACTATGAAATTCTATGAAACTATATTGTATTCTGTCTGCATATGCAGCGACTCGACGGTCTCACATTGGTTCAGATATTGAAATATAGCGTCTTTCATGGAGTAATGATACGTCTCATAATATGTCTTTGGACTTTGATCATGCTTTTTTTTCACCTTGAGGCAGCACCTGGCCCTTCCCTTAACCCTCTCACTCATTCCATAATATTATATTAGCCCATATTCATCCACATATTGCGCCTGCTAAGTGATAGGCCACATAAATCAATTTTTATATATACACACACAATAACTGTTATATGCGGCTTCCAAACTGCCTGCTGATAGCTGCCATTTCTTATCACTCCCGTTGAATATGGCACCGTTATGAAGGCACTTTCGCTTGCCGTCCAAATGGAAGAGACTGAGAGAGAGGGAAGGCTTTTTTTTTTTTTGTTCAAATTACTTAAGCTGCCTACAAAGCTCTTTGTGAAGCTGCATGGTTCTGAAAATTCTCTAAAAAGAGAAGGGAGTCTTGTACAGTGGGGGAAAAGTCTTGATGACAGATAATCACCTTTATTCCTGTGGATTTTGCTCATTATGTTGTGTGCAGATACTGTGGTTCCTGTGTTCGTACACTATGTATTTATTTTTGCGCATAAAATAAACCCCTGATGGATATGATCAGGATGCATAAAAATTCCTGCAGCTTTCTCACGACTTCAGGGGAGGTAATAATATAAGTAAAGCAACATCCTGACTCTTGTTGCATTCACTCTGTTACAGGGCACATGAATAGACTCCATCCCTCCCTGTTTCTTTATGTTTCTGCCTCTCAAGAAATAGTGAGCATAATTCTGCCATCTGCGGTATTAATTTGAAACGCCTAATACATGAGCTAATCAAGCATGTTTATTTTCCCTTCTTGTTGAGTTGTGGGCTTTAACATTAGTGAGGAAATGTGTATCCCGTAGTTAATGAACGAAGCTGAAATGAGCCCTCATAACTGTGAAGTGAAATCACTGAAAACACAAAGCCCATATCCTCCATCTCTTTCGCTCATAAGGCTCCAGCGAGGGAGCATTTGATTTCCCTCCAAATGGCATCAAGTATAGGTGTTATGCTAGTAGGCAGGGCCCATCGGCGGACAGTGTGATGTCGTGAGACCGTTTGATAGACAACGGCACAGCAGGAGAAAGAGGAGAGGAAGTGGGATTCAGGACTACACAGCCAAGAGACACTTTCTCTTTCACTCTCTTGCTCCCCAACTGCTCCCAGTGCCAGAGACATGGGCCGCTGCACAGACAGATGGCGAGGAGGTGTGTGTGCGTGTGACGCAGGGAGTGTGTGTGTGCACGCGAGCGGTGGGTGGTGACGCCATTCGGCTTTGTGCAAGTGCAAGAGATGGAGTGCGGGAGATATAAGGGGAGAAAATGAAGGAGGGAAAAGCACTGCAGAGGTGTGTGTGCGTGTGTGTGTGTGTGTGTGTGTGAGCGGTGACTTTCTCATGCAGGCATTAATCCACATGCTCTTTTTTTTATATTCCACATCCAGATAGCTTGTGTACTTCATTACAGCAGCAATAAAAGTTCATTTGCGCTGTCACTTTGCGCTCGCCTGTCATACTGCGCAGGGTAAGGGACCTCTCCTGATGACGAGAGGCACACCTACTGGAAGGAAGAGCTGTGGGTGTGAGGAGAGGAGGGTGTGGGTGGAAAGATTCTGTATTGATAGACTGCCATCTACTGGATTTTACTATAATTTCAATACATACTGTTTTATTATCATGACTCCTTTTGCATACAGTTTACGCAAACATGTATTTCCCTTTAATGATTGTGATTAACTGTAATGATGCCAGCTGTACGCACACATCCAACCCTCTATAGACAGAAAGCAACAGCTAATTTATTCTGATTGTTTGTTTTACATTTTTCCTTTCCTCAATTTATTCTTTAGAAGATAGGTTTTGCTTCTCACCTGCAGAGCTAAAATGAGCATATTCTTTTAGCATATGTTTAAGAAATTCACCTTAACATCAAGACACTACCAATTAAAGAGACGTATTGTATATATTCTTCGATAATGTCAAGTAAAAAGGCGATAACAAGTCTCTCAGTTTGGTGTAAAGCCAACCAAAAGGCTTAATATTTATTGAACGTTTGCATGTAAATCTATGAGGCTACAGCAAATCAAATGGAAGCCAGTCACTTTAATAATGGGAGGTAAATATCACCCTTCAGATGGAGTCACTTGGAGGACAAACGGTGATGCACAGCACCATCTTGTGGTTGTATTTCACTGGATAAAGGTTGCTATAACACTTATTATTTGACTGAAAAATAGCCATATATATATTTGATGATTACATTTAGGCAAAAATAGCCTTCTGCTAAAAGTTTGAAGCTAAAGGGGATGCAAATGAACATTTCTCTTTCATTCCTTTAGGGGCTTGTAATCGGATTAAGCATGCCAAGGTTTTAATTGAATGGATCATAACACTTGCTTTTGCCATGTGGACATTTAACCATAGATGCTTGCACTATGATATGGAATAAGGAGGAATGCAATTAATCATGACTATAAGCAGCCAGTTTTTCTGTTTATATTATTATTTATATGTGTGCTTGAGAGAGAGAGATCTTTTAATGCATTTCAAAAGGCACCACAACCATTACCTGTCACGTGACTAATGAGCAGCCGGCATGCAGTTAACGGTCATGAAATATGCACCAGACTTAAATACCTCATCCATAGTGCCTTGAGATAAATCCGCGCATTTCATTAAACACACACAGCAGCTCGGCTCGGGCTGCAGAATTATTCCTCCTTTGCAGGGGAAAAAAAGTGAATTTTCTATGCTTGTTTCCTAATAATCGCAATTCCAGTGTAAGGGAAGAGAATTAGCACTTTTATTGCGACAAATTAGGGAAGAGTATAAATTTGGACCTCCAACACACATTCTCTGATTTGAACTTGCTGATTCACACAGCACACAGTGTAGTATGCACTGCATTTAAGGAAGTAATTTAGAGGTTATCATAAGTTGTCTCTAATCATTTAATATTGTCCTTTTTTTTGTATTTCCTGATCTACTATGGCCAGTACTTCAATCTCTAATCCCGTCTGTTTGTGGCTTAGTGAAGATTCACCCTGGGAAACCGCTAGCTGCTATCTGACATGAAACAGATTTGATCCATTTTCCAGAGCGTATCTGTCTTTTTCAGACAGGCTGTTTTCAAAAGAAATATGTCAGCAGTCTGGGGGATTATGCTTTTTTTTTTTTTTTGCTAATCACCAAAAGACCCAACCTGCCCGACATTTCTTTGGTACGACAATGCAGTGCGCCGAGCAAAAGTCCTTTTCCCATTTAGATGCTTATTTTGATCTTCTTTTATTCTCATTGTGTTGGTACAATCAGATGTATTAACCATTAACTCCGCGCTCCACTGAGTTACATGATTATCTTGTGCAAATGAAAAGTGATTTAGCGGGAAAAAAGCAGAAGATGGACTAATTTCACAACCTTGTTCTATTGATGTCGAGCGAATAGACTCATCATCATTCATCCAGATTTGCTCCTCCAAGAGTGAGCACGAGGAGTTGGCACAGTTTACTCTTTTGGGGGATAAACTATCTATCAAAGCATCCTGGAGGTGAATATTCGGGTAAACATTTTCCCTCTCAGTCCTGCCTCCCTGACAGCACTTCCACACAGAGAACACACGGTGCTTCATGTGCTCATGGAGGAAATGTGAAAAATTAGATTGTATACTGTATGCATCTTTGGAGGGCTGTTTTTTTGCCCTGACATAGGCCTCACAGGCAATTCCTACTATTTTATTTTATTTTATTTTTTTTTTTGCTTACCGGCTGATGTTGAGAGCACTCAAGTGTAAGCACACAACATGTGGGATGAGCGTGATGGATTCCAAGTATCGTTGGTAGTTATTTGTGGCGTGCCTATAACCACAATTCCCCAGCCACAGCTTATTGCAGGGTGAAGCTGAGCGAGATATACTCCGCGGCTGGCATAAAGCCACTGGACTTTGTAATAATTCATCGGCCAAAAAGCCCTCCATGTACTCACCGTGCAATATTTATACCCCGCTGAATGTATTTTCTCAGCTACATCATCACACAGGCCCAGGGCAGGGATTTTCTCCACTGAGAACAGGCTTTAGTATTTCAGACCTTAGTTAAATCTGGGAAACAATCCTCTGAATTTGTCCCATGATCACATTCTGTCTGCTTAGAATGATGTATGTGGCTCTGGTGCCAATGCCTATTTTTAGACTTTTTTATATTCCATATGGTTTTTGATGGCTAAATCTAATCCCATGTCTACATTTTCAGATATCTAGTGTATTTACCTGGCAGTAAAACTAAATTATGATAAGCTTATTTTAATAATGCTGACAACAGTCATTTGGGGACTTCTTCTTAGCGATTGTTTACCCAAAGATGGACACTAAACTCTTGTGCCTGTCCCTGTATTAGCTTGTCCTCATATTCCCTCTAACAATACGCAGTACCCCATCCAATCCAGTAAACTCTCACTGGAGTTTCTGTCTCTTGTTTGCCTGGGTTTGTTGATTAGCCCTTTCTTTGTCTTTTTCTGTTTCCCTTTTTGTGTGTTGCTTCATTATAAATGTATTTTCTCCTCCCTCGGAGGGGCTTCACACAAAATGTAAATGCTTCAAAATATGGTTTAAAAACATTTTCCAAAGCGGAGGAGTTTTAATGGACAGACGAAGAATAAAAAAAAATCAAATCAACACATTCTCGCTAATGATGGTGCTCTCTTAAACATGCAAGCTATTCATTTGAGCGCAAATGTGTAATGCTGTCATGTTTTGTTAGGTAATCATAAAGCACTAAAACCTTGATTAATAGAACTTTCATTTTTTATTTTCTTTTCGTTATGTGATAAAGTTCTTCTTATCAGTATTAAATATGTTTTGTGTGTGAATCCAAACCAATTAGGAATCCACAGTCATCCTTCAGTAATACCAGAAATGAAAGCTAAAGGCTTCAATCTATGATTCTGTTTTTCAAAGTTTTACAAAAGTGGTAAAAAATTTAGTCAGTGTCATTTTTTATTTATGTTTATATCTATATTTATTGAGGTCAGAACTAAAATTAAATGCAGTGGGTTTTTCTATTAGATGCCCCCCTAATATTTATGTGCTCTGTAATATCCATTGATGACATTCAGCCACAGTGCCGATGACACACAACTTTCTACTCCATTTGTCCTTTGTACTTCGTACTTCCTGTACTTCCTAGCTTCAAATAGTGTCAAATGTTTCATTGTATTTCAAGGCAATAGTCAAGTCAAGTCAAATAATGAGTGAAATGCAACAGGGACTTAATGTTGTGTCTCAATTTGCGTTTTTCATACTTCCTTTTCCTGTTTGAAATGCATAAGTCTGTTCACACCGACAAGTATGGCAAAATGTAATGCACTATGAACCCAGATGGTGGCCTCATGACAGTCAAAAAGCTTGGTGTGGGACACTGGACATCCTAACTCTTAATGGTCGCCATTTTGACTAACTAGCAGACAGGGATCAGGCCCCTAGGAAGTGTGCCAGGCTTTGAAGACAGTTTTTTGGTGGCTAAACTGCCATTGGGCCCAAAATACATTTTTCCCATAGATAAACATCAGGAGAGAGATGTCTGTGATCAATGGGAAATGTTTTGATAATCAAAACCCCTGCAAAATGATTGGTTTCTCTGTCAGGGTTTGATGCATTCAGGTTGATGACATTTGGAAAGTCTCAAAGAGCCTTACTATTAAATTATGGTTTCCCCATTCAAGTTAGTGGAGGGCTAAACTGGATGTAGCTGGCTAGACCGGGGAACTCTCTAGTGCCCTTGCTCTTTGGGCCCAGTGATGTGGAAGCAGCGCCAATCTTCTGGGTAACTTTATGCGCAGCAGTTGAACAGTTTTGGCTTTATGTACCACTGAGCAACTTTCATTGGAATGAATGGGGTCCCATCTCCGACCTTGCATCCAGGTCTTTTCATATATCCATAAAGGGGACAGACTACGAAACGTGTGAAAATGGCAGCATAGGAAGCTGCAGTATTTGCAGTTACTCTGGTGAGCAAGCAAATAAACCGGCAGATATTTTGGTGATCAACAATTGCGGTAAAATGTTGGCAGTAATGCGCCGTCTGGTGGCAACTTGGCATTTAAAAGAATATACGGTCAAATATTGCAATTGTCATTTGCATTGAAACAACACTACCATGTCAAAATTCATACACTGTGCAAGTAAGTAGTGAACAACATGAAAGTGTACAGTATTATCCAAATTTAGCCACAGCGTTAGTCCCAAAATGCTAGCTCTTTACCCACACATAGACAAAAGTGGTTTGAACTCTGGACCTTTAATGTTGACACTTCGAATTGGAGTTGATTATAAGAAACCTCTACACATTCTTCAATTAAAATACATCCTCATGTCATTCATAAAAATGGAAATTGTCTTTTTCGTACCATTCACAAAATCAATAGCTCCAACTTTTTAAAGGCAAAGACTTTGATTTGGTTCAAAAAAGAGGCCCTGGTACATCACTGTCAATGAAAATGCTGTTCCAATTTATTCTGAAAGCTGCTTTTCTCATATTAGAAGCTTAAAGTGTAGAGAAAAATGCTCCTGCTTATTTTGCAATTAAGCTCTTTTTTTCCTCAAGAGTTAATGAGATTAAGTCATAACCAAATTAGCTACCACACATGCTAAGTTTACTATGGAAAACCTTGTGTGAGAAAAACAGCATCCTTATCGACTGTGTGGTGTACTAGAAAAAAAGAAAACATGTTCAACTCACCAAGAAATGAGGCTCCTCTGTTGGGTTCATGCAGGTGCCAACATGCTGCCCGCTGCTGCAGTTTTACCTCGCCGACTCACCACTGAAAAGATTGCTCCCTTTGCCCCCACCTAGGAGATGAGAAAAAGTCAGTGGGATAAGGTTTTTATCTCAAATAATTGAACAGAAAATCTGACACAAACCTTGCCTTTTTTTTTTTTAAGAAAACAAACTGGAAAGATTGAAATAAAGCCAAATGAGCTTCTACTATTCTGTCGATAACAGCAGCAAAATCAACTAGCATCAACCCACTGCTCGCCCGAGAGGCTTAGTCCGTCATTTGAAAGCAAAAGAAAATCAGTGGATGAACTGCATTTCTAATATTAGCATGTTATTCATGGCCTATTTTCAACAATGCCCTTATTTATTTACTGTTGCAGAGAGTGGGCAAAATTACACTTATGGGAGGAAGCACAAACAAATATGTCAGATTTGATATGTTCATTTCATCAGTCTTTTCACAGTGGTGCATTGTGTCTCTCCAGCAACCAGCTTTCATGTTTTTTTTTTTTTTTCACCAACTCTTTTGATATTGCGCACAATATGAGAAAAATACACCTGAGGGTGAATATAAGAAGACCAGATCTCTAAAATGAAAATCATAAAGCTGATCACTAGCACACTTCAGCCTCGCTCCATTTTCATACTTCTGTCATTCTGCAGATTCGACTGTAATTCCAGAGAAGCTACTTTAGTTGTATGAATTCAGTGAAGTCTGAGCATGCAAATGACCAGTACTATCTCTGTTTCACTTGTGCAGACCTGTGTTTGCAATACAAAATAATGAAATATTGCATTGGCACCCTCAGGTGAAATCCAAGTTCAAAATAATCATCCAAGGTCAATCTAAAAGACTCCACTTTGCATCTCAGTGGCATCCCCTTAGTGTTATTAAGAAAATATCCTGAGCGTTTCCCAACTCATGAGGCTGTATTTGCATAGAATTAACCTCTCAAAAGACATATTAAAGACAGGCCTTAAATCTGACGTGCCTTTGGAATAGCTTATGTGCATTTGCATAACGTTTGCCTCCTGCGCAGGTGATAAAGCAGTATTAAGCCTGGATTACAGTATTTGATTTAGTGTGTGTGTGCGCACGTCTGTGTGAGTGTGTGCACAATGAATATATACTTTATACTGTGTACCTGAATATGTGCAAACTGGAATCTGTTTTAGCTGTTTTGGCATGCCTTCCTATCGCCAGCAGGGCCAAAGAGAACAGTGTGCTATGCCTGACTGCCATGTTACTCATGTGACCTCATGAAAGTACAAGTCCCTTCAAGCGGTATAATAAATCATCGCAGCCGGGGACGGCCCCCAACACATGCTTAGGTGCACACACACGCATACACACACCTTTTTGTTAGCCGTAATACAATATATCAAATTTAAGAAGTATGGAGACGCAGTCATATCAGGCACCCTGACCCTTGGAGGTGGCAGGATGGACCAGTAGTCAGTTAGGTCAGACCACACATCACAATGGAAGGCCTCTCTCTTGACCCAATGGATGGCCGTACCCATTAAAGTATCCTTGAACGTGATAATTAACCCCTGACCTACTTCCAAGAGAGCTCTTACCTCTATGCCTTAAACAGAAGAGATTACATGGAAATGTGTTCCTGAGGATTGATTAAAAATATATACTGTGCTTTAACAATATTTGCCATCTTCACATTAATGGAACAGTGTGTAAGCTTAAGGGGGATTAAATGGCATCTAGAGGTGAAGATTAAAAACTGCCACAAGGGCTGGGCGATATAACAACTATGTGTGATATAACGATATATTTTCAAGCAAGATATAAATTTAGACAGCACCGTTTATATTGATATAGAGTCAAGTTACGTTACATGAAGCATACCAGTGTGCACTCTTCACACAGCTCTGCCCCACTCACTCACTCACTCACTCATAAGTTCTCCAGCAACACCTTTTTGAGCCATAACCTGACGTGCACCTCTACTGAAATGTAACTACACATCATGGCAAAACAGTCCTCCAGTCTATTTTTGTAAGGTGAAACTAGGGATGTCCCAACTCAGCTTTTTCACTTCCGATCCGATACCGATATTACAGCCTTGAGTTTTGGCCGATACCGATCCGATCCGATCCAAGCGCGTATTATACATATTCACTTATTTTGTTGTCAGTCATGTTAGAAAAGGTTTGATCAAGCGATATTACTCTAACAAGAACAACTACTTAATCGGGTTAGTTAGAATGATCCACAACAGTTGGTATGAGAAACTGACCTGTTTATTGTTAACAGGGTTAAATAAACAAACTTTAAACGTGAACATTAACATTGAATAAAAAATATAGCTGGTTTGCTTTGGCTGCTTTGGCCCCTTAATAAATAGAAAATAAATCAACACAAGAAATCTTTAAAATGTCTAACATTGAAATTAAAATAGCAGCAAGACTCCACACACTTGTGCTTTGGTCCCCCAATAAATAAAAAATAGATTAACACCACAAGACATTGTTGACATTTAACAAACAATGCAGCCTTTCCTTTTCAGTTATTTTAGTAGTGTCAGTGCCAGCCTGGTGCTGCTGTTTCCTGGGACCAACAGAGGGGACAAAAAACCACACACAATATTGTACAACTGTTTAAACAAGCAATAGTCCACCCATGGCTCCAATTTCACTAATTGTGCCCAAAACAATGCCATCAGTGCTTTTTACTTAAACAGTAAGAGTGTAAACCAAATAAAAATAACACTCTCAAAAAACCAGAGCAGAAAACAAATAGTCAGTTAACTAAATTGACCACTACTCTTCCTACCCTTGCCTCCATGTGTGTCTGCATGCTGGCTTGCTGGATTGATAGTAAGTGCTGGAGCGGATCACTGGAATGGACTGCTTGACTCGAGGATCGCTGGACTGGCCGAAAAACCTGGATCGGATTCTATGAAAAACTGGATCGGAGTTCTGGGATAGGCATTTTTCCATGCAGTCCGATCCGATGCTGATGCACGTTTTTTGCTAATATCGGCGGCCGATTCGGATCGGGACATCCCTAGCTGAAACCATTTCCCTCAGTGGATATAAAGCTTTTATTTACGTTTATTTCACAGATAAGAAACAATAAATTGTGAAGACAATAAAGCCTCCACAAAATAGCATTTTAAGTCTTGTGTGTGATTTATCCTGGCTTCATATGAGCAGAGGAAATCTCCACTATTCGCTAGGCTAATTTAAACAGTGTAAAGTGTCATAGGCTTGTGCTAATAACGTTATCATGTTATATGTGTTTGGAAAACATGTTTAGCATAAGACAGTTTTTTTGTCATTAAACCTTGTGAGCTGTAATGGAGCCGAATTTTGCAACATTACTTTTTTAAAATGCCGCTGTTGTCCCTGGCTTTATATGAGTAGAGGAGAAGTTCGCTAGCCACTAGGCTAATTTATACAATGTAAAATGCCATAGGCTTGTGCTAAAAACATTAGCATGTTGTATTTGTGGGGAACATGTGTCCAGATAGAGACAAGTGCTTTGTCTGTGAATGCTTGTGAGTTGTAAAGCTGATTTGTGTACTTGTGTTTGAAATTGTCACTATTAAGCCATATTTAATGTGTGTTTTGAATCAACTAAACTTTACAGCACTTGCTGACTGGTGTTTTGGAGGTGTAGGCTTACTGTTATGCAGCTGCATACTTTCAAACATGGGAATAAAATCCCTGTCTTTGCATTTTATTTTGATCACAGTCTGTTTTTATAAAACTGCTTGTTACATCTCAAATGTGACTTTGACTTGCAACCGAAAACATGTCGCCCGTTTCATAGAAAATACCCAGATCGTACATCGCCAGTCAGCCTGTAAATACCAAGATATGAATTTTTGTCCATATTGCCCAATGGTAACTGCAACCAGCTGAAACTTCTCCTGGTGAGAATTTCTTTAGTGTTTTTTGTTCAGGAGGTTTTTACTGGAAGCCGAATTATCCGCAGAGTTTTCCTTATCTCCAAAACAAATGGCCCAGGTGACTTAAAGCGGTAAAAACACTGAATAAAGCAGTTTCAGTTACAAATCAGTGTTTCTCCTACACTGTTTGGCACGATGTAGACAGGCAGCTCACCCAGCACCGTCTCATCTATTTTCTCTGATAACTTAATGCGTGCTCACCTTATTTCTGATCTACATGTTCAAGAGGTTTTTACTGGGAGCCGAATTATCCGCAGAGATCTCCTGCTCTCAAAAATAATTGGACCAGGTGATTAAAACAAGTAAAAACACTGAATAAAGCAGTTTCATGTTACAAATCAGTGTTTTTATAATGCTGTTTGGCATGTCAGAGACAGTCCTCTAGCCTAGCACCTGCTAATGTATGCTCACCTTTTTTTCTCTGATAACTTAAGATTCAGACATTCAGGGGATTTTCACCAAGAGCAGAATTATCCACAAAGTTATGGTATAAGGCCAATGTAAAAACACATACGGCCCTATCTGGAGGCAGTGTTTGGTTTGTCTGTTATGGGCTACTGTAGAGACATGGCGATCTCTGTATACAAGACCTCACTCCCTATGTAGATATCAGCGGCTCATTCTAAGTTAACAAAATCACAATGAATCTTATTTTCAGGTGATTATAAACTAAAAAAACATGCTCATCTTATTATATTAGGTTTCTGCCAGTGTATCCCTCTAAATGCGTCACACTGGACCTTCAAAAGACATAATTCAGCCCAGTAGTCATGCACTGTTGTGTGCAGCACCTCAGCTTTTTCCCAATTATGGATGGCCTTCGCTGTAAAAAGATAGCATTTTTCACCGTTAGCAGGTCACTTCTCATTTATTGTAAGCACTTTTAGAAAGTAGACTTTGGAAAGTTTTTTGGCTGCTGGACTCATTGCTATTCTGAACGAGGTCACCTGCGACTGCTGCGAATTCTGCTTTATATAACACAACTCCATCTGACAGGTGTAGGGCACCTACGTACCCACCGCTCTTTGTGAAATGTGCTACAGTGTCATTTAACAAGTGTCTTTAAGACTTTCTCTCTGAGAAGAAACAACAGATTCAATTTAAATTTAATGCCTTAATGGTTGTTGAACAGGACATTCAAATGGCCTCCAACAGACTATGCAATGCTGACAATTTTGCCGCTGTCATTTACAATACTTCAGGCACAAAGTTAGTCTAACTCACTTGTCTGTACTTAACTGTTTTTGTCTAGCCTTTCCACTGAAGCTGCATTTGTTGCTGTCATCTTTAATTCAAATCACTTTGCCACCTGAGCTTCCGACAAATTTTCGCAAGTGTTCACAGTAATTGCCACGGGGGACAGAGGGCATCATATGTGTGAAATGCTCTGAGTGAAAAGCAGCGTTTGCCTCGTAGCGTTGACACTCACCTATTTAACACACTGGGGAATATACTTGACGCTGCTGGTAAAAATAAGACATAAAAGCGAAGGGCTGTGTCCCAGTAACAAGACACAGGGTTGGAACAGCTTTGCTATATAATTTGATCTCAAAATAGAACGCCGCAGAACTTTCCTTGCAGGTGCATTAGATAAGTTCACTGGGAATCCTATGGACATGTAGAGGAATGTTCTGGTGTGTGGGGCCTACGGGAAAGTAACTCACAGCAACACAAACGCTCCAATTACAGCTGCACCCGCAAGTCCTTTGGGGGAAACCACAGCACTAGTCATTGATCTGAAAAACAGTGCTGTGATAGAGGGTAACTCCTCTCTGGTTCCAAAGGACGTGAACTGTACTGCTAATGATCCCAACTTAAACATCATTATGATAAAAATAATAACGAGGAGGAGTCATTTATTTTTAATGTGAGACTGATTTTTTGCAGTATGGTTGAGCATTTGTAGTCATATGTACATGTGAGTGCAGTAGAAAATGCCACTTTGCGTGTGACAATACAGTAGCGGGCATTTTAGAGATGATATTATTTTCGATAGATGATTCTGGAGATTCAGCGTGTTTAGATTAAGGTCACCTACTATGACTTTATTTTGTCAGGGAGCCTCCTCTTGTCGTCTCTATGTGCTTGCAAGTGTGCTTAGGCTTCCACAATGTGCTAAAAGCACCTGTCAGTCCTCCAAAAGCTGCGAGAAGTGCGAATGGCTGCATCGTCCACGCAGTCTTAATGTGCAAACAGATCTCTTGTAAAAACAGTCGAGCAGCAGCAGTAGAGATTTCTGTACTCCAGAGGGCACCATTAGCATGCTTTATGTGTGTCACTGTGCTTTGCAGAGCAATACCAGTGATATTTCAGGCAATTGAGCATCAGTCCAGTACAGTAGCCAAACAATGTGTCTGTGAGAGAAATGCTGTGCCTGTTTTTTTAATGTGATTACAACAGGACAATCCTCAGTGTACCACTGTAGACACAGCTGTTCTATAATTTATAAAACATCTACCCTGTTTCATAAAAGGAAATCAAACCTAACTTGTTTGCCAAGCTTGACTATTATTTCATATCAAATAATAAAAAGTCAGGCAGTCAGGAAACCAATTTACCGTGCCTGAACAATAGATCATTTCATACATTCATCTATACCCATCTATACTAACAACATTTAGTTGTTTGACCTTTGATTTGATTTCTGTGGGTTGACATTATTGTCCTGTTGATTTTTTTCGTGGCTGCTTTGACATTTGAACATTGAAAAGAGGATTTGGTCACAGGTGATTGTCATAGACAGAGTGCTTTGTTCAATAATACAGTTTCAAGGAGGGAGGATCTTACCTGTTTGGAATAATGATTTGCGATTGCTGCCTCGGACCAGAGTGATGAAAGAAGAGAACTCCTCAGAATCTCCCTGGAGGGGTAAGAGAAAGAGAGGTCAGTGTGAGTCATGCTTTAGTGTATTGTATCATTGTCCATTTACAACTGAACACTTGGATCATTGTGCCGTAGACTCGCACACACAATCACATGTTGAGACGTATGGAGACATGCATACTCCAACATACCCTGTAGCCACTACGCATTGCTGTGTTATCAGCATAGTCCCATTAGGTTTTGTAAACATGCTTCATGTACTTTGAGGAGGTGATTTTCCGTTGTGCATAATAAGAGCTGCTAAAAATAGACTCCTGCATGAACACTGACAGTGTCTCTACCACATACTGGAGACAGGATAGCAGGATGTTTGGATATGTCTGCTTGTAAGTAATAATTTCTGACAGTGACTCTCTTTCATGCGCCCTTAGTTGTGTGCAAGAAAGCATGAATATGCGCCTGACGTACACACACACACACACACACACACACACACACACACACACACACACACACACACAGATGCACATACACGCCCAGTGATAACCATACAGCGCACATACATGGGACCTTAATTGATTTTGTCAACGGCTTGGTTCAGATTGATGACTAGAAAATAATAGGGTGGCAAGGGACCTCAAATGATGTCCGAGGAGCACAGAGGTCCTCCTCATTCTTGAGAACACACAGACAGGCTTTGTCAAATACACACACATCAATATTAACGGCCTCCCATGTTTGCTTTATGAAATTCCAAGACCAGAGCTCGGCTCAGTAACGGAAGAGGAGCACATGCTTGAAGTTGTCTGATTGCCCTCAAATGTAACAGCGGCGCCAGTGACTGACAGATCTCTGCCTGTGTTTGTCTTGCATGACAATGACACTGATAATTGGTTGTTGGACACCACTGCACACACTACCTCTACTATCTGCTATCTCCATGCAGTGTTCCGCATCTTCAAAGCACTACAAATGTGAATCCAGCTTGGCTTTTTGCATCTGTAATCCGACTTCACATTTTTTTTTCCCCCAACTTAGCCGACGTACTTGATATGCAAAAATCATATGTTTACTTTTGAGATCAAAGTTTCTCTCTCCCTCCCCTTCTTCATTTTCCCCATCTAAAAATGGACTCCTTTCATTATGCAAGCCAACAAAGAGCAGCGTCTGCTCACGCAGCCCATTCCAAGCATACTGATTAATTAGCTTGTATAATTAGCTTAATGATTTGGAGAAACATGGCCATGGCCACCCAAGAAGCTATGCTAATGGACCCCTGTCTATAGCAATTAAAATGCCCATAACTTAACAATGGTGGCTAAAAGATAACCGCTGCAAAAAAAGTAGGTGGTGCAGAAATCGATCTAACATCATATTAGTTGGTGTTGCATTTATGGACACTGTTGCACTTGTGAGACCGTGTTGCAAGTTATGTGTTTGTATTGAATAATATTTTCCACAAGTGCAGACACCATTGGAGGACTAATGAAGTGTTCTCATTTCTCACTATGACGATTAAGTTTAATACTGGAGGCACATTTGGTGCACTTAGACCTCAAATTAGACTTGAAATGTGATGTAAGATGCTGAAAGTGTGAGACCTGCTTTTAGTGTCGCAAGGAGCAAACTTATATTCCATCTATCTCATTATACCATTCTATATATCCTCCGTCTGCCTGTTATGTTAACGCTTCTTCGGTGTGAGCACATACTGTAAAAAGTGCATGAGTTAGGACGTTCAGTTGTGGACTTTACAGTTTCCATTAAATGTGAGTCAAACCAGATAGTATCTCTGCTCTCTGACAGTAGCATCAGCATTCCTGGCTGCACTTCAGACATAAATCGCCCGTTTATGACCTTCCCCTGAACAGTAACCAACAGAGACACCAGCTCCACTCATAAAACCAGCAGAATGTTGAGGTGGAGGTGAAGATATTACTTATCCATACACGACTTTTAAAACGCCAGTCAAGTGGGAGCAGTTAAAAAAAAAAAAATCTAATCCTTATTTGTTTATTTTTTTAGTGCTCTGATTGAATGCTGGGAAGATCACACCCAGTCATAAATGACTGGTAATTTACAGCACACGCTGCTGCTGGCAAAGCACAGGAATTATGGCGCCATCGTGCTTGTATAAACAGCACAGGAAATGGACTGTGGTATGGAGGGTTAGTTCAATGTTTACTGCAGGACCACTGTAAAACCAGCCTCAAGCTTGTGACTAAAACTGGCACTTTGATACAGTAGAAAGTCAGAGCCAGGTACCACTTAGGGTAGCACTTCAGTGATCCATTGCATATACTATGACTTTGTTTACATGCACAAAATATCCAGGTTTTTGCACTTATTCTGATAGCTGCTGACACAACTAATGGAAGTGAATATTTTGCTAAAATCCTGTTTACATGCTGCTGCGTACACTCCAATAAAAATGTCCTAAAGTGCTGTTTATCATGTCAAAATATGAAAGAGTGGAATGGCTAGACCTGGTTGCCAATTTGCTTCTTTGTGTCAAAACCCCATTTTTTCTTTAAGATTTCCACTAGTGGTAGACTTTTACATCTCTGCATCCACAGCCTCCATCTTTCATTCCTTCAATCACTGTCTTGAAAAAGTCAGCATGGCGATATTTGCACATATCAAAAAACCTTTTATAACGTCTAAACGTAGGAGTGTTTCTCCTTCCAACCAGGAATGTGAGCTTTTCTTTCAGGCATGCATCTCTGCTCCAACCTTGAAAACTGTTGGCTTCCTGTATGTACAATGCATCCACGACAATGCACAGAGCTGACAGTAAACAGGCCAGACCCCGTGTGTCGCAAACTGCACCACTCCAAATTGAGACACATTTTCTGAATGTGCTGTTACCATGTCCAAAGAATGCTCCTAAAACCCAGCCATTACCAGCATATCCCAAATGTCCTCATTGGGGAAATGCTACATTCAGAAAAAAAGCCTGATTCACAATATCCAAGCAGAATATGCTGCACACATGGCCAAAATCTAATTCAGAATATTGTCTTATTCAGAATAATAATGACACAAGAGTACTTAATTTTAATGGCAATCATGTATTTGCTGCCTAATTACATATATCATAGAATATTCTTTATGACAAAACATAAAAGTCAGTTGAAAATGTTAGGAAGACTGGGTTATATGGCTAACTGGTTAGCAAACAGTCACCTGTTTACACATCCAATAGACACAAGGGAATATATTAGTAGAAGAAGAAGATACTGTATTAATCCTGAGGGGAAATTCAGTTGTTTCCACTCTATTGTCATACACAGACAAACAGAACCTTTAGGTACATTAAATGGAGAGATGTCAGAGCGAAAGAGCTACTTTTGACATGCACCCCGAGCATTTGGGGGGTTCAGTGCCCTGCTCAATGGCACCTCTCCAGCTACCAGTCCACGCTCCATACTAGGTCCGTATGGGGACTTTAACTGGTGACCCTCCAGTTCCCAAACCAAGTTCTTGTGGGCTGAGCTGCTGCCACCCAAATAGTTAATAACCATACAAAATGACATCTACTGTCGTGCATTTCAAAGACAACAGTTCTGTGTGTGTCTTTAGGATTTTATGTTGTTGAGGTAGACTGAAACCAAGTACTCTTTCGATAAGTTCTGGCCACTTGTCTTGTTGAGTTTTTGTTATTTCATTTGGATGGCTCAGTTATGTTTCTATCTAGCAGAGATTCAGAGAAGGGCTGATCAATATGAAAAAAAAAATATATAACTGTATTTTTGAGTAAATACCTCTGTCTGTGTTGCCACAATACTGTAGGATTGACTATTTGTGCGTTCACACAATAATTACACAATGATATTTTTGTTCAGTCTTTACCAATGTGGATATAATGACAAAGTTGTAAAAGCAAATAATACAACAGCTTCAACAGTCCAGAAAATGACATTATCTTACTATAATGCAGCTGTTAAAACCAGGAAAAGCCAACACAATATTATGATATCCATAATCTAAGATGATATCTAGTCTCATATCCTGATATCAAGATAATCTTGTTATCTTTCCCAGCCTTAAGTCAGCAATATATTAATGGCTAGTTGGCATGCAATGCAAGTCTGGTATCCACAGTCCTCTTTAGTTCTGTTTTGGTCTTCACCAACTGTTTAGCTGCTAAATGCTTCACCCTGTGTTCAGCAAACTCACTGCTACCTCCACATCACAAGTTTCATCACAATATGAAAATGATTCTTTAGACAACAATACAATATCTGCTGATGTCACCAAGTCTGCCATGAAATGATTTCCATTTGACTCAATTTAGGGGCCTGCGATCAATATGGGACAATATCAGCAAATATCGTCATTGTGTTTTTCCTTAGCTGCTTGCCATTGTCTGCCTGGTGTTGGCCTCTAGCACTGTTTAAATATTAAGGCGGAATTTATACTTCTGCATCAAATCGACGCTGTACCTAAGCTGTAGGATCTGCATTGATGTAGAGCCTATGCCGTACCCTATGCTGTAGCACCTCCCCAGAAATGTACGCATCTCAGCGATGCAGATCTCTGTTTTTGTCATTTCATCATTTTACAAACAAAGCTTCTATTCATTTAAATTTTATAGATAAGAAACCGTAAATTCTGATGACAATAAAGCCTCCACAAAAATAGCATTTTAAGTCTTCTGTGTGATTTATCCTGGCTTCATATGAGCAGAGGAAATCTCCACTCGTTGCTAGGCTAATTTATACAATGTAAAATGCCATAGGCTTGTGCTAATAACATTAACATGTTATATTTATGGAGAAAAGTGTGTCCAGCAAAAGACAAATGCTTTGTTTGAGAGTCCTGCAAGTTATAGTGAAGTGCATCTGTGTACTTGTGTTTGAAATTGTCTCTATTAAACCATATTTAATGTGTGTTTTGGGTGTGTTTTGAATGACCTAAACTTAACAGCACTTCACAGAAACCTCTGCTGCCGACTCGTGTTTTGGAGGTGTAACTGCAGAGCCACACAGACACATCAGTGCACATGTGTAAATGCTCACAATGGTGTAGGCCACGTACGTAGACAACAGCGTAGGGTCTGCTGCACAAGAGGTGTGCTTTGATGACAATAGAGTCACATCAGAATTTCAAAATAAAGGCATATTTTAAAGATGACAGTCTGTATCAATGTTTTTCTTTGCATCAGTGACATTGGATTGTTATATTGACATATTCATCCAGATCGATGTATACACCCTACTATACAATGGGTTTTAAAAAATGAACAATTGCAGCTTTAACAGCAGTTGTTTTTCTTGATTAGAGTTTTGTATATTTGTGAGCTTTACCACCTGTTCTAGTGAAACAGTTTGAAACATCAAAAAGGAGGAATAGTCTTCATTTCAGCGCTGACACAGCATGGCATAGAAAACAGTGAAGCTCCCATCTGTTAAATATTTTCTAAGATCCTGAGGAAAGAGGTGGAACAAAACTCTCAAGACAGCAACTCTTATATGATGCCATAACCAAGTACGGATCAACTGCTAGACCAGCTTTATCTTGCTACGTCTCAAGTGTTACAGCTCTGCTCTAGTTCCAAGTTACCTAACTTATATGATTTATGGATGCCATTTGCAAATTGTTTCTGCAGTTCCAAAAGATTCCATATGCCATCTCCCTGAAAGCTTCCTAATGAAACAATGTATGGCAAATGTTTCATTAGGGTTCACAGCACTCCCAAACACACTAATTGCCACGCAGGCTTGATAACAGTCTGTTTGTGTCTGTGTCTGCATGTTGCCAGCAGGTGCGATGCTATTCACTTGTGTGAGCTGAACATCACAGTTCCGAGTTTGACACCATTGTGTCAAAAACTCTGTGCTCAGCTCGTCAGCTCTGGTGCGCTGTGCCCAAACAAGCCAGCTAAAAATGAGCACTTGGGAAGTGATCTGCCTTTCGCTTCCCCCTCTCTCTCACTCTCTCTCACTCTGCGTCTCACTCTCTCTCTCTGTACCAACAGCTGCCTCAGTGGCACAGGGTAGCGTCACTGTCAGACGTAGATGGAATTAGTTATATGGTACATCATATGTCTATTCAGAATTGGCGTCATGCAGCCCAAAAAAGATATACTTCGGGTGGGAGGAGGTATGATATTTTAGACACATTTGCATAGGTTTGCAGTTGTCAGGCGGATGTTGATGGGATATCACATCTGCCATGTGAGCTGTCTCAGTGAGAAATGTTCCCATCCAAACTCAAAGATGCAAATTCTAAAAATCACTTCATGAAGCAGCAACTTTTCCTCAGGAGTTATGTGGCATGGAAAAATAGGCTTCTGTCATCCTTTATTGCAAAAACTGAGCGTTGTCTTCCCTCTTCTCCTTAATGTTATTGCTAATCCTTTAGACAATAGCTACATTTTTGTCCTCTGCACACAAGTACTATTGACAATTTTGAAGCGAACTGAATTTCCTTGTCCATCCCTCTCTCTTAGAATGAAGAATGTGGAAGGCTGCTGCTGCTGCTGCTACTGCTGCTGCTGCTGTGGTGAAGAATAGGTGAGTACAGACATCCTTGGATGGTACTTCTCCCTTGTCTGCAAAGCCCTCTTATCAGCAGAGTTTTCTATCATGCTGGAAACTTTCCATCATGCTGAAACTGCTCCTCCCCAAAGGCTATCATAATCTGCTCAGCATGCATAATGTTAATCGTTCAAATATCTCATCAACACAACAGGATAAGCATGCTGTCAGTGCAAAGAGGGGAGTGAGTGAGATAATGTGCGGTAGACAGAAAGCAGAGAGGAGGTACAGCGGAAAAGGAGGAAGGGCTTAGGCGGCGGAGGATGAAGAGAGACAAAGAGGGTAAAGGGTGAGAGATCAGATGAGATGATGAAACTGAGAATGAAACAGGAAGGTGTAGCGAGCGAGGCCGGGAAGAGGGAAAACACATTAAGGCTAAAGTGGGAGAATTGCATGAGGAGAAGGAGAGAGGAAGAGGCAGGAAAGGAGGGTAGCTCCTCTTAGGAAACTCTACGCCGCTATATTCTGTCCCTTTTTCTAGTCATCTTTGGAGAAGATGATAGCATTGATCATCTTCTTAAAAGGCCGCTTTTCCTGTCACCGTATCACCTCACGTCATTAAGATGACTGGTTGAGTTGCCTTAAAAGGTTTCTCTTATGCCTGGCGAAGGGGAACTGTTGCCTCCCTTCACTCTGCTGACAAACCTAAGAATGCTTAAGTGTCGGTCATATCGATTTTCAGCAATCTGCTGTTATTAGATCAGGTTTAATGAAAGGGGTCAGAGTAGAGGAATGAAATCTACTCAAAATTGTGTTGAATCATGGCCCATCCAGAGGCAGTGGGCATATTCGCATGGACTGAGAATCTTTGTAATTGGAAACACATGTTCATCAATCAAAACCAGATAATTCCATCACATTCATCGCATCTATGACAGATAGTCTATTTCTATTGTCCTGATACATTACTTCTCCGAGGCTTACACCCCCGGGTTTCCCTGAGGAGTTCCCATCTCAACTCTCATGAGTACTGGGGCGAATGAAGTAAATAGATTTTGTTCTCAGATCGCTCACATTTCCTCCTCTATAAATCCACTTGTCGCCGCATAAATCTTTGGGAAGTTTGGGCCGCCCTGTGCCTCTGCTTATTAGCCAGCCAGGGATCAATTTATCACCTTTGAGGACAAAGAATGGAGGCATTTGGGGATTCTCTCTATCCCTTTGATTTATGGAGTCGGAGGAGAGGCAGGGCATTTTTGGGTCATGCAAATTCTTCTCGGCACAAGTGCCTGCCCCTCCTGCCTCCTCTTTGTGCTGAATTAATGTCTTTGGCAGTGAGAGGAAGAGCAGAATCTTAAAGCAAATCAGGTGGTCGGAGTGTGATTGAGAAGGTTAAGCTTGTTCAAGTAAGTGGTAATGATGGCGCCGCGTAAATGCAAGGACCATGTATCAAAGAGAATTATCCACTTGGAGTGATGACTGAAATAAGGGTTGTTGGTTTCGACTGAATTTCCCTCAAACAGACTCAAATTAAGAGCACAGACCTTTCACGCAGTTCTGAACCTTCACCACTAGTCTGTGCTATTGGTCTAGCCAATTCTCCTCCGCTCTTGTGACCCATTTTTTTTCCCCATGAAGAGCTGCAGGAATGTGGCTGCCCCACCTCACCTGCGCTAAGTGGCTACCCCGTCTTGGCAGATGAACTGCAGCGCCTGGCTCCTACTCTACAACTCCCTCATTTGTAATTGTCCTCATGTAAATGATGGACTAGGGAGATGGGGGCTTGTGGGAAATGTATTCCTTGTGAAGTGGAAGCAGCTCCAGTGAGGTTGCTGGCTTTGCATAGCGGTTACAAGGCAGGTTTGAACCATTGCATCACGTATTGTTTGGTATACAAGTGTGAATCCAGTGTGATTCAACCTCTTATCATCAGACAAAAAAAATAGGGACCAGGAAGAGGAGTCTCTGTTTTAAGGATTACAAAATGCACTTGTATGTCAGAATACTCCTTTCTGCAAATTGTGTGTGTGTGTGCATGAGCCTTGAGTGTGTGTTTGGACAAATGACAGAAATACAAAGCATTAACAAACATTTAGATGTCGCTCTGTGTTTGGCAGCTTTTCCAGATATTCAGATTTGAATTCCACAATACCGTGCGCATCACATGCATTTCAAATCAACCCCATCCCCTTCCGGTCTTTGTGCGAAGGTTACCGACAAGTTGTGTGTAGTTCACAACTCACTCGCCACTGCCTTGGCTTTTGTCCACACTCATCTCTCCTCCTAACAAATGAGCCCGCACCGTCCAGCAGATTTCTCCTACGCCTACCAGTACCGCCACATCTTTGTCATCTTCCCTCTCCCGTGCTTTCCTTCTTGCTCGAGCTTCCTCTCCCTCTTCCTCCTTCTACCTTGTTTAGGCACACTCTAGCCTTTTTTTTTTGCGTGTGGCAGAGAGCATAACTCGCCGTTTGCTGAGTGGGCAGCAGGGAGCGGAGGAGGAAAGAAGAAAAATAGAAAGAAAGACGCAGAAGGAGGAGGGAGGAAGAGAGTTATCTAACAGGATTAAAGGAGAACAACGGAATGGAGAGCACTTAAAATACTCATGACATGAGCCTTCTTGCAAAAAGGAGGGGATGGCTGAATCACTCTTGAGGCTCTCTGTCTCAACAAAATATGCTTTCTCTCCCCTTCTTCTCTCCCTTTCTCTATTACTATCTACGTCTCTCTTTCACTCTTCCCCTTTCGGCCTCATTTTTACTTACTGTCCAGGGGATTTGATGGATCTCAGAGGAGTGGAGTTAATAACGTGAAAGAGAGAGTGGCTTTAATTAACCAATGGAAGAAACGGTATTCAATTCAGATGGAATGACACCGGCATACACTGTAAGCCTTGGGTGGATATTGTGAGATAGAGGGGGGGAGATGGATGGGGGAGGGAAATCAGGAGGGAGACTGGATAGAGATGAATGAGAGACGATCAGGAAGTACAAAGAGAGATATCAGGTGTTAGAAGTAGGGGGATGGGGATCTGGTGAGACAATTTCAAACAAAGAAAGAGTGGATGATAGGCAGATTTGGATGAGGATTGTAAGAAAGAAAATCAGATATTTGGCAAAAGGCAGAACAGTCCAGTGTGTAGCCAAGGGCTGGGTGAATATATGATGAATTATGTCCTGTCAAGAATTGGGCTACAACAGCTGCTTGGCCCACTTCTGTCCCAAACCAGGGAGAGAAAAAGGAGATAAAACTGATTTCACAGCAAGGCCAAACAAATTCCTTAGTTACCTTTACCGGTCTGTTACACACAAGTGTGTGTTTATTGAGATGTCGACAGCAAATAGGAACAAATACCTTTCCCCAACCCCCACCGTACAGGAATCAGAAAGGTAGAACAACATGACAAATTTCCTCGGGGCGGATCGAACTTCCGGGAGAGAATAGCACTTCAAACGATCGGCGTGCCTCGCCAGCTTCCCTGCCCGTCTGACTCACCAAGATAGCAGCCGTCTGGCAGCTCGGCCCAAAACACACACACAGACGCGCTCCTTTGCACACAGGTGTGGGAGCACACAGGATTTTGCATAAGTACACACAAGCCCTCTTCTACTGTACTCCTCATACATCCTATCCCTCACCTAGAACACAAACACAGAAGCATCCTCCACCTCTTGTAAATGAAGACGTGGCACATCCTTTGTCCAGCACTTGACAACCGCCTAAATTTTTGAGCAATCTTAATGCAGCAAACGAATGTGTTTACACTTGCTATAAAAAGATTCCACTTGGCGCATAATATCCGTGGATGAGGTCCCTGTAGTTGCCGCTGCCTCTCTTTTTATATCACATAACAAACATGTGACGGCAGTGCGAGAGAAACTCTCCAGCCTTTGTAAATAGGGCACCATTTGAATATTTCACTCATGGCTTGTGCATATTGAACATTCATTCTTTTTGAATCATTGCTTCATCCAAAAATGGAGAGGGGAAAGTAAATACGTATATGAAAACATATAAATAAATAAGACTGTGAGTGTGTACGCATGTGTGATCCTCTATGCACAGACAGTGTATCCTGTCCTTCTTCTCAGAAAGATATTGCATCCTTGATGGTTACGTGAGGGACGAATTTTACTGATACCGAGATCATGACAGTATATGCACAAAAATAATGACAACTTGGCCGACTGGTAAATTGACTGAGAGATTTGGCTTTTGGTGCTGAATCTCCAAAGAGAAGACTTAAGGAGCTTCTGGGATTTGAAAGTTGAAAGATAAAGGCTCTGTTACACTGGGGATCCGCGAGTGCCTCAATTTTCAGCTCGGCGCCATGACAAGAATCATTAGGCAGGAAAAAAACCTGATGGAATAACTCAAAGGCATAATCAGTTGTTTACAATGGCAGGGGAGGGTGAGGGAGGAGGCAGGAGATGGAACGAAACCTTCACAGATGAAGGACGGGTTTGGAAAAAAAAAAAAAAAACCCAGAAGAGTGACCAGACGGCGCTCTGACATATTCTGAATCCTTGCTGACACACTCCTGATGTGTGACAGCGAGGGACAGATGGGAGAAGCAGAAAGAGAAGTAAATGTAAAGGCGTCAGAGAGGATGGATAGAGGAATAGACGAAGCGGTTGAAGGAAGGATTGAAGAAAAGGTGGGGGAGCAGAGTAGAACGAGAAGCAGAAAATGGACAGATGTCCTGAGAACTCTTTCAAGTTTGCTCAAGTGCCCTTTAGCAAGGCACTCGGACTGCTCCTATGAAGCTGGTCGGTGGCAAAGAGTACAGCACCAGGGCAACTCCCTTGTGTGAAGGTGTGAATGAGTATGACCTTTTCTCTCTCTGCGACTACTCTCCAAGGCTGTTCCTCTAAATAAGAATGTGCTCTTCGTCAACATGCCTTGTCTCATAAAGAATTACGCTTTTAAGAGAGCAATGCAGAAGGAGAAAGAGGGAACAAGAGCAATGGAGTGAAGAAAAGGCAAAATAGCAAAATAAATCACTAAGAGGATAAGGAAATAGAGAAAGAAACAAACTCCATGACATTGTTTTAGCTTGAGATACAGTTGGTGACATGCATTTACATCAGAGAAGGTCAAAGACGTCGTGCCTTCCGTGATTGCAGCTGATCTGAAACCTGTGACGGAGTGAGGCGCATCACCATACACTTGTCAATGACTGACAGAATACTAAAGAGAAAGTCACGTCACTGGAAGGAGGGGGTAGAGTGAAGGAGGGAGGCGGGGAAGGGAGACAAAGCGTTGAGAGGCAGCGCTGGGATGGAGGACAGAATATTAAAGCGTGGAGTGTAAACTGAAAGTGGTACAGCGAGACAGAAACACAGCCGGAGAAGGAGAGGCAGTCAAGAGGAAGAAGGGGAACTGTGAATGAATATTAGGCAGAGGGCTATTCACCTGGTGTTGATATGGATGAAGGCGGGAAGGAGGGAGGGAGGGGGAGTCAGGGAGGGAGGAGACAGTCTAAAAGTGGAGGAGAGTGTGCAAAAGAGAGATAGGGGGTTCTTACTCTCCTCTGGGAAGGTCTGGAGAAAAAAAAAAACCCAGAAAGACAGGTGAGATAGAGAAAGAGTGAATGGAAGAGAATGTAAGGCAAAATGTGGGATGAAAGAAAAGGAGAAAGCAGGAGAAAAATTTTTGGAAGGAGAGCAGAGATAAAAATAGAGGGGGAGACAGAAGGAAAGACATTCCGAACAAGCCCAAACTATCGCGCCAGAACACACTTATCTCCCAAAGTGCAGACAGTACATTATCGCCACTGGCACTAAAAACAGCCTGAATCATCAATAAATGAAATCCGGCACAGGTAAACACGACGCAGTGTTTCAAGCACAGAGGTATCAGTGCTGACAAAGGGAGTGTGATGGTGAGAGGATATGGCCGTGCAGACGATTTCTCATTATCTGCCTTGTGTCAGTTATTAACGCCGTGTCCATTCTAACATCTAATTAATGCAGATAGCCAAATGCCAAACCTGATGAAATACCGTGATGAGGGATTAGCTGGAATAACAAACGCTCTGACCGGCATAACTTTGTCTCCCTGATTAGGTGGCAGTGAGAGGAGGGGAGAAGCATTTCTGGATCACTTAAGTCTCTCTTCCTCTTCTATTTTTTTCCCCCCACTTTCTCCTCCTACCTCCACTTCACTGTCCTTAATGAAGACTTTTTCCTTCTTCCATGTGCCCCCATTCTCCCAGCTTCCCTCCCCTAAGTCGCTGAGTGCTGTCCTAATTCCATTCTGATAGATGGAGAGGGGAAGAGGCTCATTAAAAATGGCTTTGCTGATTGTGCTGCCGCTGTTGTTTTTTTTTTTTCCAGTCGAGAGGCGTACGTGTGTGTTGTGTCTGGTCAAGTTTTTTCCAGCTGCTGTTGGGTGGAGTGGTGGGGTGATTCAGCATTTGGTGTGAGGGGAATTGTTATTTAGAGCATTTCCTGCAATGTTTTTCCAGCAGAGATTTTTCCCTCACATAAATTTTACATTATATTTAATGAGAAGGGATCAGGCCTGAGAAAACAAGGCAACTTAGATGTAGAAAAGCCAAGGCCAGACTGGTCAAGTCTCAAGCAGGGTGAGGATGTATGTGGTATTTACTTCATGTCTATAGGTGAGGAGGGAGATGAGCCAGAGCAGACAGTTCTTGCATTTCTTTCTTGGATTTAAGTGTCCTCTTTCAAACCAAACATAACCAAACTAAGTGCCCTTTTCATTGCGGAGAACACGCTTTTCTCACGTTGTCAGGGAAAGTTGTCAGAGTCATCGGGGACTTGAAGTCAAGTCTGTAGATGAATGAGGAAGAGCTCCACATTTTAAGATATACTCTTATGCACTCTCTTTCCAAGAATCAAATGAGAAGATATATATTTCTTTCATGTCTGTGCATGAAATGTGAAGCCAGAGCTAGCGGGATTAGCTTAGTTACGCATAAAAGTAAATAAACTACAAATACCAGCACCTCTAAAGTTGACTAATTAACATCTCGCTTGTTAAATCCGTGCACAAACCCAAAATATAACACCAACAAGTTGTGGTCTTACAGGAAATTTAATGTGGGAACTTTTTTCCCTCTGGGCGTAGTGACTTCCTGGAATGAGGTTGCCAGGCAACCAGTGTAGACTACAAAGTAGAGCATGAAACTCTGTAAACCCATCTCTCCCATCGAACCCATTTCTATAGGGAATGTGAAGGTACATTCAAGCAATGATACTCAATAACAAAGATAATACATAACAAGGTGCACCAGTGATATTAAACGGTAAACACTGCCCAGCACCGCCGCTAAGGGCTGTACGTAGGGATCCAGTGTCAGAGGGAACATCTTGTGGTCTCTCTGTCATCAACATCAATGCAGCACTCATTCATAAGCCGTTATGTAATGACCCATTAACCACCTTCAGCCAAGCAATGCAGACATGTGACTCAGTAGGGCCTCCTGCAACCACAACTGCTGAGAAATGCCTGTTCTATAGTTCTTCTATGGTAGAGAATATGCTGTCGCTGCAGAATCGTAGAGTTTTGTGACTTTTCTTCTGTTTTGTATGGCTATTGGGACAGTTCTGTTTTTCTTATGACTTATTTCAAGGGGCACAACAAAGCAGATATGCTTAGGGCACCCAAATGGCCAGCAGCGGTCCTGACACTACCAGTCTTCTAAAAGGGCGTGGTCTCCCCTCCTGCTTATCCCCGCACCTCATTTGGAGGTGTTGTCAGCGTAGTATGGATGGATGAAAGCAGATTCAAAACAATAAAACTCGTTTTTATCTGCTAGCTTAATATCTGATATCAACCCAGTACAAAATCATATCAGTCTAATAACATCAAATAACATAACTTTAATCTTTCCTAAAAACAGTTAAAAAAAATAGCAATTATAGTATTATTAAGCAAAGAAACACAAGTTTTAGTTCGATTTAAACTTTTCATGCAAAAGTCTGTTTTAATTTCCTCATATCCATCGGCAACACTGCAGTGAAACCAGACTGACAGTTCAGCACCACAGAGAGAAGAGATTCTGTGTTGCCATGAGAGTGGTCTGCTGAGGCATAGACATGTCTCAAAAAAGTTGATTTTCTTCTGATTTATCTTTCTGGAAAAAGTTTATTTTAGTGTCAGTATGTTTGGAAGATATGTGGCTTGTGAAAACTGGGTCCAGTATTTACTTCGGTGGCTATGGGGCAAAAGAATTGGTCATAATCTGTACTTACATTCACTCTTCCCATTGGAATGAATAAACTCAGGACCGCTGCTAGTTTCCTAAACGGGTGGGGCAGTGGTGAAACGGAGATACAGAAATGAATCTAAAGCGGGCTGTCTCAGTTCATCAGTGATCTCTGATTAAACTGTGTGGAATGGGGGCACCACACTTTTTTATTTTACCAAAGTGTATGTACTCAGTCCAAAAATGTTCGGATATGTGAATGGAAGTAGTGCATCAGGGTCTGTTATCAAGCCTTGGGCTGCCAAGTTGTATGGATCTATGCTGATGATCATGATTCATTTGTCCAAATATCATTGCTGTAGTAGGGGCAATAAAGCAGCCTGATCCCCACAAGATGGCGCCCCTACCCAAAAAAGTTAACACAAGGTTACTTTAACTATAGAACATTTTGGTTTATGCATTGTATCGAACCAAGCTGATACAATTATGTAGTGAGATGTAGTGATAGGTGAATTTTATAACTCGAGAGACAGAGATAGCCAGGCTGGCTGTTTGCCCCAGCTTCCAGTCTTTATGCTAAGCTAAGCTAAATTACTCTAGTTCTATAGCTAATGCACAGGCATGAAATTCAGTCTTCTCATTTCACTGCCAGTAAGAAAGTGAAGAAGAAATTGATGAACTATTACTTTAAAATGTAATGCCGATTTACTGTTCTTGGATGTACTTGGATCACACAGTACTGGAGCAAATATGGACTAAATTGGCCAAAATTGACTTAAATACCACAACAGCTGGGAAACATTGTTATGTAAAGGCCACACAGACGTTCTGGATGAACCATATCATCCAAAGCACAGGTTGTAACATTTGTAATCTGAGATAGACTGTAGAGTTTAACAGATGCGTAAGTCACTTACATGTTAGACATGTCTGGAAAGTAGTGCAGTAGCCCACTGATATAAAACGAGATACAAAGAAAGTGACAGGATATGGGGAACGGAAATTATACCAAAAATAATGTCTGTTCATCAGTCCAAGTATACCCGAAATCTTATGAAAAAGTTGGTATAATAATGCAGTGTCTAACTCTGTCCAGTAGAAGCTTGCTTTGCATTGCACTTGAACTCATATGGGAGCCCTGTGTTTCTCTAAAACCATCTGTATTTTGCAAGCCCTGTGACAGAGATAATTTCTGCTCTGATTACTGACATTTTGTAATTGCCAATTTACAGTGTCAGTGTCTATGAGCAGAATGACAGGTATGGCTGTAACCAATACTGGCACAGTGACTGGTTTTGAGAAAATGTGAAGAGGAGAAGCGTAATTCTTTCTATCAAGCATAAAAGACTGGGGTTTAGGTAAATTACTCTGTTGTTCATCGTCAGGATCACTGATAAGTCCATACCTTAGTGTACTGACAATATTAGCATTATTTAGTTAATCCAGTGTGATAACAAATGCAACAGGAATGAAAGTAATAATATCACAGCTGAGCTATTCAAACACAAAACTAAAATAATTCAATAACTTCTGTTAAAATGAAATTCATCTAAATAATATTTGATTTAATGCAGTTCAGAAAAGGCGGTCAGTCTTAAAGGCAATATACTGACACTATTCAGAGAGACAAGAGCAAGACATGAATTTACCGACTGGGTCAAGGATGCCTCTGTAAGACACAAAGCAGACTTTAACTTGAAGACAACCAAGTAAGTCTTGCAAGCTACCAATGTAAAAGCAAATTAAATCCCCATTAGCAGCGTGTTTGCTTGAATAGGTGGATCTGTGATGCTATGGGCAGCTTTCCAGCAGTTTCTCTGCGTGGTTATGGAGTGACATGCTGATAATATGTCATATTACAGCACCGCAGTCCCTATTGAGCTGCACTTTTCTCCTATTACGCTCCAGTATTCAAAGATAATAAGGTCCCCTACTGCACTGTACACAAAAATAAATAGCAGGATAAACTTGAAGGATTGACAATTCACAATTGCGTTCATTAAACGCCTTTTCTGAGACTCTGTCAATTGAAGAACATCCCATAAAAAGTGATGAAAACATTTGATTAACCTGATTGCTTTTTGTTTGAATAGATAACTCTGAAAATAATGACCGTCACAGTTTCCTTAGGCCAAAGTTTGCCTTTCGAAATTACCATTTTTCTCTGAACAGTCCAAAACCCAAAGAAATTCCTGTCAAAGAACCAGCAAATTCACATGGCTGAAAAAATTACAAAAATAAAATCTGAATTTTTTTTCACACTGTGTCCTTTCACTCACTCTTACATACAGTATATCCCCCTCTACACCTTATTCACAGTTCTAATCTGTATAAATAGCTTTCAGCTGCTGTGTCCTCCCACATGAGATCCAATACGCATAATAGTCTTACACTTAAGGGCTCTGCAGCACAGACGTAATCTCACACATATCACTCCTGGGGACAAGCACCCCTTTATGCAATCAGCAGGCCATGAGCTGCATGCATCTGTTTAAATATGTAAAGGTTTGCAACCTACACTGATGCATGCCATTTTGATGCATGAATGCACCGACACACATGTCTAACAATATAACAGAGCTATAATCTATGCATGCTACACACGGATATGTTACCACAGTGTAGGTGTGACATCACACGCTCACATGGTTAATTGAAAGGGGCTATTTCAAATATTCATATGCCAGTTTCGGATGTCTCCATCATTTTGTTGCTAAAATTACCATGCTTTTGTTCATGAAAGTGATTCAGTCCACCATTTAAAGCTTCGCATCACCAAATTAAAGCGGAAATGTGAGAGGAGACACATGGGAATTGTCTCTTCATTGTCAGCTTGTCTCGCTCAGAGTTTGGTTGACTCTCACGCTCTAAAGATGACTGTTTCCTTTTCTTCTCTTTTTTTCCCCCTGCTCCTCGCTGTGCGCACAATGCTGCCAATTAGTTAATGGCGGACAGTGAGCCGAGAATCCAGCCTCTTTGCTTCAAACTTAATTCCCCCCACATTTGCAATTCGCGGCTGTAAAGAAAGTGAGGAAGTACTTAACAAGCCCAGTGCATATATGATTATGGCCCAGGATGTGACAGTGACGGGTAGTGCCGCAGAGAGGACCGCTTGTATATACCACAACGCACACATATTGTATGTGCAAAGACTTAAAAGCAAATATTGAGTTCACCTGCACCTGGCAGCCAAGGCAATACAGTGAGGATGTGAATATGAGCACAGCAGAAAAAGGCAGCCTATGGCAGAATGTATTTTAATTCATGCCTGCTTTGATGCTTTTGTGGAGTTCACAGGGCCAAAACCATTCAGAGGCAAAGCATTTCTTTATCTTTACATTGCCGTTAACACACGCCCACACATGTGGTATTAATATGTTCTTCATGTACACATGCAAACAACCTGTATTTTTCAACTCAATTCTTATTTTAATCACCGTAACATCTGTATGCAAAGCTGGTTTATGTGAATATTGAAGGCTTTGTGGCGACTGCGTGCGTGCATGGTATGGTTTGAAGGGGTTACAGGGTGAGTGGGGTTTTGCAAGGATGAAGTGCTCAGAATGCATAGAGCATTACACACACATCAAACCTTCCCCAGCAGCTTTTTGCTTCATAGCTACTGCCATGCCCAGTCCACAGATTTACCGATGACCCTTAATAAAACTGTAACATTTGATAAATTTGTTGAGTGGGAATGATCAGGGTGATAAATAAAGCAACTAGTAGACTACAGCTGTGGTGTCCACTGTAATTGTAATAGTAATGGTGCAAGTCTGTGTGGGGATAGGGGCAAATGGAGCCTGGAGAGTGAGCTGCATGCTTATTGCCTGGACGGGAGCCCTAGTTAACGGCGGTAATGTATTCTCGGGCATCAAAGGCTCAAAGTTGAGAGTTTTAAAGGAGCTCGTCACTATTGATTTTGCACGAAGAGTAGCTTCCCAGGTTCATTATATGGGAGCTCTCAGCCCTTACTTTAGGCAGCGGGGGCCATTGCACAAACAACAGGGAGCTCGGGGTGAGCATTCCTTTGTTGTTTAGAACAAAAATTTGTCACAATCATTTGCTGTTTTGCATTCGCTGGCTATAAAGTATAAGCCATGGCTAATGAATACTATCCGAATGACTTGAGTCCCTGGGGCTTTTTCACAATTAATACACACTTTAATTGAGCACAGAAAAATGGGACCATTTGCTGCTTAGCAGGAAGAAGAAGAAAAAAAAAAGGGAGGATGGGGGTGAAGATGTAATTGCTGAGGTTTTCTCAGCCTCGTCTCTCAAGGAGAAACTGTTTTTCTGCTTGTAGCCTTTGAGTCTTCAAAATTGTCAAAACAGCTAAAAATCATGCATTTTCATGTGTTTTGTTTGGGTGCATTTTGTGCTGTGTACGTGAAGTGTCAAATTTAGTTGTGTGGGGATGCTATGGTTGAGTCATTCAGTATAAAACTGCTTAAAAGGGATGCATATTCATACAGTTATTTTAGGTTGTTTTGGTCCACTTTGTGCAATGGGAGTGTATACAACTATGAAAAGTATGCAAAAATGTATTAATTATGTTTGATAGTTATAGCAGCTGCCTTACCTATCAAAACTTACAGTGAATTCATTCAAACATCAGACATATCTAAATTGCACAGCGCAGCTCAGAATGTGCTTGAACAGATGGCCGATTGTTTATGGTGGACTTGGAGAGTATTAGACAGGCAAAAGTGTAAACATCAGTGTGGGCAATCAATATCTCATTAGGGTGTCTGCTTTAGTTCATGTTTTGTCGCTTTGCATTCTCCACACACACTTTATCGGATCGGTAACTACAGCAATTTGGTGGGAAGGGCAATGCAGTACATGGCACAAGATACAGGAAAATAGACCTGCACTGATCTCCGCGTGCTCTCTGCACACTTGCTCCAAGTCCATCATCTAATGATATGATCGGCGGTTTGAAAAACATCCGAGCAGCACAACTGGTTTGCACTCCTGAATTTCTAGCAATGCCATCATCCTTTTTAGCATATTTTTAGACCGAGGGAATCAGGGACACAAGATAGCTCGTGGTGCTGGTACACTGGGAGATAATGCAGGATGAGCCTCAGGCATAGGAGGGCTGGAAAACTCCTCTTGTCACTTTAGATAAGAGGAAGGGAATGGGACTGGTTGCTGAGGGACCAGCTAAGTGCTTGTCGCTGTCCCTTTAGCTTTCCAACAACAGGCAGATGCCCATCTCACCACAATCAGTTGTGTATGGGGTTCATTCCCACATGGGTAGAGAGCAAGGTTGATGAAAGTGGTTGTAAAGTTTGCAACTGAATTGCTCTTCAGCTGTCACACTTGGAAATTTTATCTCATGGAAGTGGCAGGGTGGAATAGTGGTTAGGGAGAGTGTCCGTCAGCCAGAATAGCCAGATACGAGCCCATATGTCGGCAGGCCTCTTCCCCGCAGAAGTGTCCTTAAAAAGTGCACTGAGTACTTGGGAACTCTTGGGATGACAGTCTGTCAAAGATAGACTCATAAAGTATGATCTTACATTATTTTAGGGAGATTTTAAGGGGATCTCCGTTAAAACAGGATCAAGTTCAGTTTACCATGAGAAATACGACTCAGCCTGTGCAAACAGTTGCAAAATGTATAGAGATATGAATAATGTATTGGCTTGGGTTGAAACTTCAAATCTTTGGCAGAGGATGTGTGTTACAAACTGGAGGTGTGGGATTTGAGTGAAGTGCACATTTAGGTGACAAGTAGGGTCTAATTAAAGAGCTAGTTGTACTATGGGAGATGTAGGATGCAGCATTTTTGGAGCTTAATAGTGACTAAAAAACAAGCTATGGCCACTGTTGCTCTGTTTTTCATTTGACTTTGAGTCCCACAACTATAGGGAGGAGGTGAAAACTCACCTGTTAAAGCCGTCTTTAATAATCTAAACATAAGCATTGATCAGTGACAAATTTGTATTGACACCTCTTCAATAAACTCACTGAAAAATTGTCCAAATAAACACCTGCTTTACTTTTTGGCCCTCAGGAACGTGTGATCGCACACTAAAAATGCATTTCTTTTCCCTTATTGTTGATTATTGATTTTTGCTCGCTGGTGTTTGTTGTGCTGTTGTTTTAGGGAGAAAGAAAGCAGCTCAGAGGGATGTCTTTGGAAGAAATCTGTTGTGGAATACTTAAAAGGGAAGCCATGCTCGTGCCTGGCCACGCTCGATTGCTTGCGTCCTCAGAGACATAGTATTTACAGGCTAGTCTTCTTTGCCCCATGGCAAAGACGAGGCCTAGGTCGAACAGCACTGCTATCGCTGTTAGTATGTAGGTAAAGAATCATATCTGCTCTAATTACCACTGCTTAAATCCACAGTGATTACAGCACATTTCATTATTCAATTTAGCACGTGTGATCTCATCACATCACTTTCATTTTAACCGCTGTAATAATCTTCCTGGAGGGGATTTTGTTTCATGATGTAAACGCTTCATGTTATTGTGAAATGGAGTGAAGGGGTCCTTTGTAGAGTCAGACATAAAATTCATTAGGAAATAAGTAGTGAAATGGCAGCAGGTGAAATTGCACCGAGTGTGTTTGACCTTGCGGGACATTAAAGGCTTTAGAGGAAGAGGAGCGTCATTACTGACAGACCTGACTCACTTTTCTTTACTTACCTGTGGGGCCGTGCTCAGGATATGATTTGTTTATGATGCAGCTTGATTGATAAATAACTGCAGTCACACAGGCACTTACAAGCACACAAACATCCCGCCCACCCACCTTCTTTCATTGGAAGGTCAGCTGCTATCCAAAATGTGTTTATTTTGAAGGTAATTGCATCAGATTGAACAGTGAAATACCGTCACCTCCTGTCGGTCCCTTGGAAGATTAGCACCAAGGCCATAAGCGGGATCGATCAATGTGCCGGCCGGTGCCTGCTTGAGGGATGGGAAGGTCAATGGGTGTGATATTACTCAAGTTGGGGGAGATCTGGTGTCAGGGGCTTTAATTTGGAAGAGGCTAAATAATAGGGATAGTTTATGGACAAGGATAAGGTAGATAGACATCAGCGATAAGATGACACAAGCACAAGAGATTAAGAGCTGTGGGAGTGACTGCCAACCTAGGAAAAACTTTGAACTCTGCAAGACAGTAACTATAAGTCATCCTACACAGGATATTATTGTTAATGTGTATACATTATGCACTGGTATTTTCATAAGCAGGTGTACATGATCTTAAGCTACCAGCTCACACAAAAAGAGCCCCCCTCCTCTCCTTTCAGAAGCTGTGCACATTTTTGTTTCCTTCGGTGCAGTTTTTTAATGCTGAGCACATCCTCCGGCGGACTCAGATCATCACAGAGAAGGAGCTGACTAATCTCAATCCTTAAATTTATTCATGTTCAATAAAAGCTATTCATCAGCTTAAACCCGCCTGTAAGTTCAAACTAAATTTGAACCACCTGGGAGAGATCTAAATGACTCGGAGGCAGTGTGGTTAAGCAGCCGAGGTGGAAGGAGTGTGAAAGGGAACGGCGGGAGAGGAGAGAGTGTCCCCCGAGTGTGAGGCTCTGCAAAGCCAGCAGGCGAGAGGGTGCATCTCTTAGCGCCTCTGTGTGTGTGTTGATCAAGACTTGGCTATTGTCCAGTCACTGTAAACAGTATTACAGGAGAGTTGTCTTTGGCAGGCCATGCACATTGATTATTGATTGGTTAGTGATGCGAGGGGTGGTGGGGGAGGCAACAGAGAGAAGGGAGCAGAGCAAGAAGTATAAAGAAGTTCAGTGAAATGACACATTGAAGCCCATGGATAGCCTGGTAGAGAGCTAGGGCTGAATGATTCATTATTTTTCAAAATCAAAATTTGAAAGTGTAATTTTCAAATGGTATGAGCACCAATTTTAGTTGTAATCTTACTTGATTAACAGTGTGTTAACAAGCCAAGGGAAAGTTTAAGCATGGATTTTATCATGTATGATGAACCTGGCCTTCAGAATGTGTAGCTAATTAACATGAATTTTGACATGGCAAAAAATAAATAAACAAATAATAACTGATGTATTTATAGGTTGTCAATATAGTGTGTGTTTTTTGGCAAACGGTCATGTTGAACTCATACTTGAGGTTATATATGTCTACATGTCTTATACACACACATAAGAGAGGCGTTGGATGACAACAGAAACACTCACACACTTCCACCTCACATTTAGAAGAAAGTCACTGTCACATAACAACACATTCTCAATCCAAACTCATCGCATATATATGTTTGGTAATGGACATACCATGTCCACATACGACATGCAAGGTACCCTGGGTGCCTTGGTACTTGACGTTCTGGGACACCGTGTCAAGTTCTGCCTGTGACATGCATTGTCTTCTTTCAAAATGCACTTCCATTTTCACAGGAAATTTACCGTTCACACTGCGTTGGTACAACACTGCAAATTCACTTATTTTTCCTTCAGCAACTAACACACGTGGTTAAGTTTAGGCAACAAAAACATGTGGTTGGCTTTAGGCAACACAAACATATAGTTGGCTTTAGGCAACGAAAACGTGTGGTTGGGTTTAGGCAACAAAAACACAAGGTTGGCTTTAGGCAGCAAAAACACATGGTTGGGTTTAGGCAACAAAAACACGTGTTTAGGTTTAGCAACAAAAACACAAGGTTGGGTTTAGGCAACAAAAACACGTGTTTAGGTTTAGGCAACAAAAACACAAGGTTGGCTTTAGGCAGCAAAAACACATAGTTGGGTTTAGGCAACAAAAGCACGTGGTTAGGTTTAGGCAACAAAAACACGTGGTTGGCTTTAGGCAGCAAAAACACATGGTTGGGTTTAGGCAACAAAAACACGTGGTTGGCTTTAGGCAGCAAAAACACATGTTTAGGTTTAGGCAACAAAAACACGTGGTTAGGTTTAGGCAACAAAAACATGTGGTGGGGGGGTGCCTTTAATTGACAGGACAGTTGTTTGCGTGAAAGGGGGAAATAGAGGTGGGACAACATGCAACAAAAGGCTACAGGCTGGAATCAAACCCGTGGCCACCATGGCAAGGATAAGGCCCTTGCACATGGGGCGCCTGCGCCACCAAGTGAGCTAATGGGCACCTTCATTTTTGAACACAGCACACCACCTGAAAGGGTAATGCATCACTGGGTCATCTGCAACATACGGTGGCCACTTGAGTTTATTTTCCAATACCAAGTTACCTTGTTACCAAGTAGCCCTAATTGTTGAAATGAAATCTGTATGGCAAGGATTAGTCCTTTTGCAGCAAGGACATTCAGTCTTTCTGGCAGTGTTTGAGAATTTGAACATGGAATCTCTCATCTGCACAAGATATATGTACAGCAAGCTTTACTTTTTTCTGTGATTTCAACACAAATTCGTTGTTAACAATGTAGCATTCTCAGGAAAAAAATAAATAGGTTGCGTCCCCTAGGAGCGTGACTATAAATTACTGGGTCAGATATGCAGGACCTGCACCTAATAACATAACTGTAATAAGAAAGGAACATTGCTGCATAGTTCAAGGTTCTTTGTGTGTGGTTTCTTGTAAACAAAGGAAAGTTATGTTAACATTCAGTGTTACTCTCCAGAATACAATATGTGTGTCCTTGAGGTCCAACAGGCATACCCAATGTATTTTCTTACTCATAAAATATTTGCCAATTATTAGAATTGCTTTAATCATACAGTGATTCATTTCCAAGCTTGCAGTCTTTTTCACTGCCATTACCACTTGTCAGGTAGCTGGCAGGTAGCTCTGCTGTTGTCGAGTGTAAATTGAAGACAGCTGGTGCGTAGAGTTTGTGTGATCTCCCAGTTAAACTGTAAAGCAATCATTTCTTTTTAATTCGACGACTTTAAAGTTTTGATATGAGTTGGAAATACTCACATTCGCAATATTGGTCGGAATAATCAAAATTCGATATTTTCTACAAATTGTTGAGCTCTGCGTGGAGCCAAATCAAGAAAGACAGACAGAAAATTTGAAGGCCTGAAGGCTCGCTCTGGGGACTGAGCTATGTCTAAAGTGCAGTGGACCGTGAGACTGCACTCTCCACCTCAGTCACACCCTGCTGTCCCTCTCAGGTAAACACGCACAAAAACCCAATGGATAAAATGAGAAAACACACAAACTCACACAAACCAAAATATAAACCTATAGCACCTTGCAGGCTGCAGTGTAGAGCCTGTGTGGAGGCCTCTTACTTATGTGGGGAAGGAAACAGAAAAGTTCAGACTTCCCTTCTTTATTCAGAAAGCAGCTTGCTGTTAAAATATATAAAGTCTGTCACGAGCTTTTAAGATCTCATCAAACAAGCCCGGTTTCAAGTGCCGTAATTACTTCTAACATCCGTGACTTGACCCCACCACCTTCAACTGCAGAGGGTGAGCCATGTGGGTCTCTCTCTTTGTCTCTGTCTCCTCCCCCTACTGTCTCCGTCCCTTCTTGTATCACAGGCAAATGGGAAATCAGGAACATCAATTATTTCGGTAAACAAGTTTGGCCATGTAGAACATTCAATTATACATTAAACATTAATAGCTGGGGCTTATTTCACACATCCATTAGATTGTGTTAAACATGTATACTCAATCTTATTAATAGAGCTTGAGTGACTTTTTTTTTTTTTTTTTAACCAGGAATTTAATCAGGGAGTTATAATGATGTGATTGGGTGGCATTTTGTTATAGAGAAGCCTTGTCTGAGAGTTTCAGTGCAAAGAGGCAAAGTATATAATGGACAAAAGAAAAGCAACCATTGAGGGTAAAATAAGAGGCAAGGAGAAAAAATACTGCAAGACACACTCAGGAGGAGAAGGAGACAGAGTCTGAGGGTAAGCAATGGGAACAGGAGAGAACACTACACCATGAGCACACACCTTTTAAAGAGAGTGTTGGATGAGGGCTATGGTAGTAAGCCCCATTTCTCTATGAATAATACACCTCTGAGACTCTGCAGTTAGATCTTCACAAGCCTTAAAAATACAGTGCAGGGATTCAACCCCCAGCGGTGGTTAAGCAGAAGCGCAATATTCATGCTTGGAAGTCTACTGGTTGTTTGCTTTAGCCCTCTGTGTTAACACAGTTAATAAGGGGATAATGGCATTGATTAAAATTCTTTAGCATTAACCATTACTCAAATTTTGTCACTGTGTATCATACTTGTAACTGATAGGAGCTGCTCGCTTAAAGAGGTCTTCATGAAGTCATCTATAAGACAGTATATTATTCTAATTTGACATCAGAGAGGGTTCTGAAAGTCATACGAGGCAAGATTGAAGAGATTAGACAAAAGACAAATTTGCAGAGATTGTTGATTGGTGTCAAATAAACACTAGCAGGGGGGATTTTTGTGGTTTAAAGTTACGTAAATAACAACTCATTTATATGGAGATACAACTGGTTATGATAATATTATATTGGAAAATAGACCAGAGATGGAATCAAACTGTTGTAGTGCACAAACACACAGCCTTGGTAGCAATTCATATACTTAAACAAACGCAGAATACCAAACCAATCCCTAGAATAAATGTTGAAATCACACATTTTTGCAAACCACAGATATGTTTCATATATGTTTCATATTTGGTGGGTATGTTAAAACTTTACAATTCATAATTGTATTTAGTGTTGTGGATATGCTGTGATTCCCATGTGGTTAGGTTTAAGCACAAAGAGCCCTTGGCTGGGATGAGGAAAGCAAAATGTTTTGGCTTCAAATACCCAGTGTGACAGCTACAAAAAAAAGCTGGTAATGTCCCAAAACACCTGCTTTTGTTGATCTCAAACAGTGGTCTACTGATGTCTGCTGCTTGGAAGCCATATTGCCAATGAATGTATAAAGAGACCTGGAAACACATTGGAAGCTGAGCCCTGTTCATTTCTATGAAATTTGTTCAGTGGGAAGTGAAGCCAAAAAAGTTTGACTTCTTTGATGTAAAATCCTCTGGATCATCTGCATCATTGGGCCCACATTGGGCTCATGTGACAAACCTGGAAGATGTAGTTACATGGTTTGGCCACTATGTCAAACTGGCCTCAAAGGCTCAATTCAAATGTCCACCTTCTGGACTTGCGGACTGAGCCCTTGTCAGTTGTATGTAGTGTGACGTATTTACTGTCATCACTGCGAGGGCAGGGACTGCAAGTGGCTGATAGACAGCCCTCGAGACTACTTTACTCGTTGCCATGGAAACGTTTAGCTAGTGGCCCTAAGCACTCCAGACTTCCCGGCAATGCGCCCGCAAAGTCCGTGAGTCTGCAAGTGCGTTTAAGTCCAGACATTTGGATTCAGCTGAAGTCCTGTTCCTCGCATTACCTGTGGATCTGGTCTTGCCTGCATATCATGCCATCCATCCCCTTCTCTTCCTGATGAGAAACTCAGCTCATATACATGTAATCTGAAATATGTCATACATACGAAACATATGACATAGTTGACAGCCGTGTGAGGCTGTACTTAGTCACTGTGGTGCTTTGAGCTAAATGCGTATTTCAGAATGCTAACATTCTCACATTGGCAAAGCTAATATGCTGATATTTAGTGGGTATAATGTTTACCATGTTCACCATCTTAGCCTAACTTGTTAACCTGCTAACATCAGCTAATGCGCAGTAAACACAAAAACAGACACCTTATAGCTATAATGATTACTTAAAGGAAACACAGTTAAGATCGAATCAACTTTTTATTTTATCATGCTATATAAAACTGGAACTTCCGTTGTTAAGAATGTACCAGTTGTCCCTTTAAGCATCAATTTGATGTAAGGATGATACAGTCAGTTAATTGTCACAGACTGCCTGTCCAATTTTAGCACTCTTCTGGTCTGAACTCGTCCCTGTGGCACTTTGTTTGCTTGAAGAGACACAAGAGAGCGGTGTGAAATATAACAGAAAATGGTATCGACTGAGTTCAAGGCCTTGCTTTGAGCTAGCCGATGTGAATATATCACACAGATCAGGCAGGTCCGGGCATGATGCCCAGCACTCTGAGAGGAGAAAGGTTCGCTTCACGGATGTAGAAGTTTACATCAAAAATCAAGTATCCTTTCATTTGCTCGAAACAGCTCCTGTGTCTTTGTTATTTGATGCTGAATAACACAAAAGGTCTTTTCTAACAGGAATTTACAGCTATTAAACAATCAATGGATTGTTTTGTTAAACTCCCAAATGGATATTGTGAACCAGGATCCATTGTTTTTTTCCTTTATTGTTCAAATTCTAAAGAAAGAACAAAGTGTTCCATACCTCTCCCCACTGTTCCTCTGCCACCTTTTATCTATTATACATAAAAACAACCAGTGTAAAACGCATCCACTCTACATAGTATTGATACAAATTTAAAATTCAATTAATCATTTGTCCCCATGACAACGTCTTAAAAACACCTCGCAGTGAACACAGCACATCTATAGAGGGTCTACAATTTTGTAGAGCAGATTTGAAGACAACTTTGGTGAAGAGAGTTTGTGTGAAAGCATGAATAACTCTGAGGATGAAAGTGCATGGCTTATCTGGGAACTCATGAGGATGTGAGCGTGGGTAAACAGGAGGTTTACACTTTTACACTTTTTAAGGGGTGCAGAAATCAACATCTTACAGGAGGCATTGAAGAAAAAAAAAAAAAAAGTCCTAGTCCTCCACTCCACCCGCCACCGCAGCAGCAGCAAGGGGATGCAATGTGCAAAGAGGCAGGAGACTAGCATTTTCTCAAGCTGAAAGGTTGTTAATTAGTGTTCATCACACTTTCAGGGGGCGTCATTCTAAATTTAAAGATGTTGCCATTGCTATTCTTGTGGATGTGTTAGAAAAGTATTTTTTTCAACAACAAAAGTCGGAGAAGGAAAGTTCTTTGGGTATGTTTTGTAACGTTTCTATATGTTCTGGTCTCCCTTGTGTAATGTATTATTCAGTATATCACTGGCACCATAAGTGTGTGTTCTCCCCACGGCAAATTTACACCTCATGCTGTTTTGCTGACAGCTTTAATATATGCTTTTTCTCTCACTACCACTTTCTGAAACACTCTGGATGTGAGACAAAGATGGCAGCATTAACCGCATGTATCACATTGTTTCAAATAACTGCAGTGGAAGTGTATGAGTGGATCACACGAACCTCTTAACAACCTCAGAGCGAGATGTCAACGCCGCATGAGTCCTGTAACCTCTTTTAAGATATTAATGTGGAAATTGAAAAATGGAGGGGACATTTTACAGCACCTCCTAGACAAACGTTAAATTCAATGTTGAGAGTTATTGGTGTGGGCTTTGGTTCCTGTCTTTGCCCCTCCAACTTTGCTAATCACTAACTCTGTGATTTAGTAGTCTGTGGCGTCACCTCGAGGCGATGGGCGCCACTGTCGGTCGGACAGGGATACATGGAGATTAGGTTTCCAGCCACTCCTTTCCACTGCCTGTGCCTACAAATGCAATTCTGTCTCTATTCCAAAGAAGTGGTGATGGAGAGCTGGCTCCCTACAGTAACAGCTGGCCTGTGTCTGAGGCATCACATTAAATGATGTCACTGATCTGACGCTAATCATGTGTGTGGCTATCTGTTGGCAGTCCAGTCATCAGATCCAGTTGCCTCTAGCAGCACGTCACTTCTGTGTCTACAGATTGTTCCACAGCTCAAGGCTGGGGTCTCTGAATTACATAACAGTGAATTATGTGCATGAGGAGGAAGAGTATTTCTAACAGACACCTTACAACCATGAGTATGCAGCCATGGGAGCTGCTTTCTGAGGCTATACTTTGACACAGCAGTGCTTTGAGCTAAATGCTAACATCAGCGTGCTACCATTCTCATAATGTCAATGGTTACATGCTGATATTGAGCAGGTATAATGCTAGTTAGCATGCTAGCATTTGCTAATTAGCATTTAGTGTGTAATAAATTCTATTGCAGTTCATCCAAAAGTTGTTGAGATATCTTACTCAAATCTGCAAATCTGAATCTCACAGTGGTGTTTTAAAAAATGTCTGGATCACCAAAGCCATTAGGATACATCCTCCGGGAACCATGAATATTTGCACAATATTTTGTGTCGCTCTATCCAGTAGATGCTGAGATATATCACGAAATAAGTGAACTTTTTTACCTGCTGGTGGTGCTATATGAAAAGTCAAAGTCGATTCATCCCTTGGGGCACCATCGATATCTGAACCAAACATTTGCCAAACGTGCAATTCTTTAGCCATGTCACTAGCATGGATGTGTTGTGGATTTCAGTAATTAACTTTAAACTGTTACCAATGCTTGTTATGACCATTTAAATCTACCATGTTACAGTCCTGTAGAGCCTCCTGTAGACAAAATACCAAACTAAGGTAGGTTACCTCAGAGCTGATATTTGCCTGCCTACTAAAATCCAATTATGTTGTAGTAGATTCTCATTTTGAATGCTGACAGAACAAAACTCATTATTTTTCAAATGTCAAATCAAAGCAACTGAACCTCCCTTCTATCACCATTTTTCAGGGCTCTGAGTTTGAGTCTGTATCTCATTATAAGTGCAAGAGTTATAAGTGATGATTGTCTTTTTTTCGAGTCTCACATTCAGCAACTGGTGAAAAAAGAGCTGAAGTTAAAATTGGATTTTTATTTTAGAAACAAGTCTTGCTTTACCTTAAAGGGCCAAAAGGAGGCCACCACCTTTATGTCTGTGCTGGAATATGGTGATGTTTTATGCATGCATGCATCTTCACAATGCCTACACATACTGAATACTGTCTTTCACAGACCACTGAGATTTTGCAAATCTCAAAGCCCTTATTCAACATTGCTGTCTGTATACTTGGGTTGGCAGACTTAACCATTGGCACCATTATTTATAAGGCTATTGTTGGTCTGCTACCTATGGATCTACAAGACGTATTCTTGCTAACTGTTCCTTTAGTCCGTACTGACATGGAAAAATGGCGTTTGCTGGTCTCTCAGCTTGGAATCAGTTGCAACCCTACCTCTGTCTTTGTGTTTCTAAATTACTTGGAAGCAGGGGCATCTGTCTGTAGATGCTTTGAATGATTGATGAATGTTTTCTGATATTTGATGAATTCTGTAAGTTGTTCTTTGTTTTCATTTTAAATTGTTATATCTTTGTTTTATTGTCTGCAACCAACTATGTTGTGTGAAGACAGTGTGTGTGAAAACATTCAAGGACAAGTTGTGAAAATTGTGTTTAGCAAAAGGTCCAAAATAGTCCAAGATCTGTGTAGGTGGAATATCTATATGGAACTGTTAAGTGTAGAATTTCACACCTCACATTTTAGGAGTTACTGCTAAATGGAAACATAATGTTTGATAAATTACTGCATCGCTGAAAGCTAATCAGTTCCTTCCTTGGCTCAGCACCTCACTTTACACCAAAGTTCATGATGAGATGCAAACAAGCAAACCAACAGACCAACTGGACTGAAAACATAACCTCACTGGCAGATGTAATAACTGTAGCATTTGGTTAACTATGACTTCTATCACAATACAAGCAGAAGTAGAGTTCCTGAACTTGAACTCTTGAATCCCCCACAATGCATTTCAAGTACTGTGGTAATTCACTCGCTTAGTGTGAAAACAGAAAAACAACAATGAAGGATGGAGGAGGATATAAGCTGCATCCATTCAACAGTGTACATGAAAGGTACTCCAAGGGAATGTTTTAAAGCCCAGTTCAGACCAAAGATTCACGACAAGACAAAACCATTTTATAACATTGCAGAGAAAAGTTGCAGTGGTGTGAACTGGCCGGTCTGAGCTCGACTCAAGCCAGCCAATCGTGTCACCTGGAACTTAGCTGGTAAAATCAGGGGCGACTGGTTTTAGAACATAAAACATGTCACCTGTTTCAACAGCCAATTGACTTGTAGTGAAGTCTGTTGGTCAAGTCAAAATGACCGCAGATGGCGTTGTTGAATTGTGGGTCGCTGCTGCTGCTCACTGTATGTGCTTCATGTAACATCAACACCTCAGATACCTTATTTTTTAGTCTTTAATCGACAGGACAGACAAGTGTCAAGGAGGGAAGAGAGAAGGGGAGTGACATGCAGGAAATAGCCACAGGCTGGAGTCGAACCCGGGCCCCTGCGGCAACAGCCTTGTACATGGGGCGCCTGCTCTATCCACTAAGCCACCGATGCCCTGTTTCCTGTAATTTTGAAGTTATACAGAGCCGTAACTTCAATACTGGTTTGGCTAGCATAAAGTTTAGCTTGCTAGTGGGTGAGGCGCAAAGACTGTCGGATAATCTTGCTTGCCAACTTCTGGTGAACTGATGAACTGTGATTCAGTTCTTCCCTATAAGGGTTACAGTTACCTTTGAGCTGAGAATTGCGCCCTACGGTTTGGAATCTTACTCAACATGGCCGAATACACTGTGCAGTCCACCTTTAGTGAACTACTAGGCAATTGGAAAGCACTGTAGACTGTTTATAAAGATGGATGACGCGTCTCTACCTACTCCAACTTTACAAAAATGAAGCCTAAACATCCCGAATACGGCCTCTGCCATCTTGTGCTGGTGACATCAATTGGAGCCAGTCTGCACAGTAGCAATCTGGGTGTATCCAATTCCCACCACTACAACTGGCCAATCATGAGCAGCACCATTGATCATGAGTGTACAGATTGGCAGGCATAGCTGTCAATCATGACATCAATCCTCTTATTATAGCATCAAGTACACCAAAGTTATCAGAAAAACAAACACTTGAACATACAGCAGTGTGATAAGGATGACCTAAAATGATAATAAACAATCTTTGGGAAAAATTGATTTGGCATGTACATGTGCATCAGTTTGGCCCATGTACTATCAGCTAGCATGGAGAGGGCGGGGCCTGTACTGCAGCCAGCCAAAAGGGGGCAATCGAGACATTTTGGCTTCACTTTTAGGGAGCTGTCATGTTGTCCATCGTTATATACAGTGTGTGGAATGCACCCATAGTTTGCAGGAGTTAAAAAGCCAACTGCAAGTGTGTCACATGGTGACTTCACATATGACAATGAATAGGATCCCAAAATTCATTGCAATGGTGATGCACCATGTTCAAGCATTGCAGCCGTCCACAGCACAGAGCCTGTTGTAACAGCTGTGAAAATGGACGGTTGCGTGTCTTGACTTTGAAATGACTCCTGCAGTCCATTCTAAAAGACGAGGAAGCATGTTTGATGAGAAGAAAGCACTCTCTCCATGGCAACTTTAGAAGGATTTTTTCACAAAGACAAGTATCGATTGGAACTTCTTGAGTTTGATAACCAACGCTTGTCTTTGCAAGTGTCTGAAAGAACCTCACCTCCAACTCTGCCCCCCCATGAAAAATCAACAATGAGTAAGATGAGTAAGATAGCGAATTGAAGCAGCGAGTCAACAGAGATGGACAGTGAAGATGTCATGTCTGGATTTCATAATGATACTTTTTAATCTTCATAGCTGGAATGCTCTATTCTGCATTGTTGACAGTGTAAATAGTCGAAAGAAAATTAATTGTTTTTTCCCTACAAAACAAAGTGCGAGCCAAAAAGTGAGCTTTAAATAAATCAATTGGCACTGATAAACAGCCCTAGCAACCCCTCTATTTTATTGTGGTCATTTTGTATTATTTGGCTGCAAAGACCTTAGCCGACTTATCTCCCCAGTAATAACGTCCTTTTAAATAATCAGTCTCCAATTCTAATCTCCAAGTAAACAGTAATCTCCAATAAAGTCAAGCAGCTGCTTGCACTGGCAGTGTGAAAGGGTCCCGCACCACACTGTGTTGCAGGATCATCTGGGTTGTTTCCATTTCTCCCTGTCCCTGTTTCTTCTGGCAGTGCTGCACTTGGTACTAACACAGACCTTCACTGGCAGTCGAGTGTGCAGCCCGGGCTTGTGTGAGCTCAACCCTGACTGTCCCTCACACACCCCGGGGCTTTGTGAAAAATGAGACCGTGGAGAATGAGATAATAACATTATGGAATGGGAGTGTGTGGATTTGCGGGGGGGACTCGTGCGCGCCGGGAGCGCGTGTGTGTGCGCTCGGCGCGTGCACCTGTAGCCTGTGCGGAACATAATTGTGTCCTCCCATGTGTAAAAACTATCAATCAGGTTCACTTAATGTTGTGTCATTATGGGTAAATTAAAACTCCACAGTGATCGATAGGGTATTGACTGTCATATTATCTGTGTGCAGTGCATAATGATTAATCCTTTTTAACTCATTTCATTCCCAATTTATTCTGGATATTAAGTTTTTGTTTGTGTGTCCAATGGGAAGCGGCGAGATGGGCAGACTCTCAATATTTATGAAAGCATGGCCAGACTACAGAATGGAAATGAGTTTACTGTTCACA